>NC_045485.1:27897350-28126219 GCF_009650955.1 Corvus moneduloides
TTTTTTTTCGCCAGACTGTGTTGCATGAGACCTGGCACTGGCTAGTTCATCTGAATTTGGGTCTGGGCTGCCTATAAACAGAGCAGAAATATCCACAGTTGCATCCAGACACTTCTGACACTTAAAAAGTTGGTGCAATCAGTTAAATGCATATGTCAAAAATGATTGACACTTGCATGTTTTGGCTTCTACAACTTGCAGTGTCTCTTGTCCACAAAATAATCCTTGCTTAGTATATATCCAGCAAAGTCATCAACAGAAAGGTCTCCTACAATGTCAGAAAACCTAATTCACTAGAATATCATTATTAATTTAAAAGCAAACAAAAACAATAAAATGCTTTTATTTTTCATCTAACTGGAAAAAGAAAACTACATAGGTCTAACTTGAGATGTAAACTAAATAGTTGCAATTTCATGGACTGCAGTGAAACTGTGGTCATGTAATTCAGGTTTGGAACTTAGCTCCGTATTTTTACTTGATTTCATTTGGGCTGGATAATTGTGTGATGGCTGTTTATTGAAAAGACTTCCTTTTGCAAAATGAATTTGGTTTTCCCCAAGAGAACTGAATTCAAGGCCACCCTGGGTCTGTCTGCTGTAATGATGAATACTTTTCTCCTCTTATGTTAGACACAGTCTCCTTTACCACAGAGTGGTAGATTTGAGCTTTTGAATATTTTTTTCTTTGCAGAACTTTGGAAATATTATACTGGAGTCCCAGACCTTGCCTAGTGAATTGAAGCTTACTGAAGACCATTTATTTGTCCTTAGCAACTTTTTAACCTCTCAAAACCAGCCCCATGGTCTCAGGCTCCACAGAGCTCTGGCTGAGAGAAGCTGTCAAGGGTCCCTGGTGTGTCTGATGGTATCAGTGTACTGAGAGTAGGGTCTGTGTTGGGCAGTCTAGCTGGAATGTGAATTGCAGGTTTTTCTTTTTTAATACAGACTGTATTATGTTTCTCATACCATTCAAATACAAATTCAAAAGTGAAATATAAATTAAAGCAGACATTACTAAAACCCCATAGATAGCACAACAGATATGCCATATGACTGTATCACAAGGAACAGAGATTTGTAGAATGTCATTAAGTTGCTCAGTAGGGCTGATGCAGGACTTTCCTTTCACTGGCCTTGTTCATACCTTTAGTGACAAGGAGTTACCAGCTGTATACCAACCCACTTTTACTGCTTGGGTTCAGTTCTGGTTCAGTTGAGCAGTTCCAGGAAAAGCACTTAAGTAAAATATTTTTCACAAACTAGCCTTATGTACAAAGGTAATTTGTCCATTGTTGGGATTCTTTCTATCCTACCAGTGTATTTAAAGATACACTATTAATTTGAAGTCTAGACAATATCAGACCTATCAGGCATGCTTAAAAGTATTCCAGATACAATATTTTTCTGTTTTCTCTATACATATTATTGTAGCTTTACCCTTAAGCAAAGCAACTCAGTTTACTCCAATTTTTTTTTCTTGTTGTTTGAAAAACTGACACAATGAAAATTGCTAAAGCAGTAAGAAGTCTTAGTCCTGTAACAACTGTATCATCATACTTTGCCACTCTTCTTTTGAAAAGACTGGTGTTCTGCCTGGATGCTGGGGTTTGCCCAAGTAGTTAGGGTTGCAGGACAAAACCTACCTGACACTACCTTTAGTGTTGCATATGAAATTGTATGAAGGTCTAGCCCAGGTCTGATAGAATCAGAATCATTGAATCATTTGGGTTGGAAAAGCCCTCAAAGATCGAGTCTAACCATTAACCCAGCACTGCCAAGGCCACCACTGACCCATGTCCTCAAGTGCTACAACCACACAGCTTTTAAATCTCTCAGGGGATGAGGACCCTACTACTGTCCCGAGCAGCCTGTGCCAGAGCTGGACAAACCTTTTGGCAAAGAAATTTTTCCTAATCACCAATCTAAACCTCCCGTGGGATTACACATTGGCATCAATCTGTGCTGTGCTCTGTAGAACACCTGATTCTGGAAGCAAGTTGCAAAGATGGTTTGGATCTGCCTGCATGCTTTCCACAAGGTCCAGAAGGATTTATTAGTGTGGGCTTTGCACCACCTACAGGTAATAAAGCTGCCCTTAGATGCAGACTGGCCCTGGAGATAGTTCCAGGACTAATTCACCCCTGGTCCATGCAGCTAAGCCTGATCTGCATCAGTAATAAGTTTAACCTGGGTCCTGAACAAACCATAGAGTTAAAATGTTGAAAATTCACTGTATTTCACTTCTGGCTTGTCTGGAGGATATCAGTGCTGGATGCTATTCTTAGCACCATAAATGGGAAGAAATTTGTCGTGGTAAGTCAGAAGTCTGCACGGTGTCCTTGGATTGCTTAATATCAGAAGTGCTGGGCTTTCCTGTGCGGTTGCAAAATTCTTCTTGAAAATGCCGGATATCAACAAAAACTATGAGATGCCCGAGGGTTTTGTGTCTCCAAAGATTTTAAGGTGGTTCTGTCATTCATAGCCTTGTGTCACCAAAGGTTTTAATGTCGTTCTGTCCTTCATAGCCTTTGACTGTTGTGTACAATCTGAAAATTTTCACCACCCTTCCTGTGGTCGCCAGGCTGTGTTCTCGGTCAGCTTGTCCCTTTCTGAATTCACAGCTCCTTTAACTGGAGCCAATGCACTTATATAGTTTCTATAGTATACAAGTATACTTCGTGTGCACAAGTATGGTTTCTAGCATGACTGGCTATTACTGTTTCAATTTTTCTGGATGTTTCAGTTAGATCATCTCTGATGCTTGCAGACATTTTATTATCAGTTTATTATGAGAAACAATATTTCCTGAGAGCCAAGGTGTTCCTTTCTGTGCATGTTTTCTGTCTTGAATTGGGGGCTTACTTTCTCTGCAATGTATCTACTCCATCTGTATTACTTTTGGGGATTATTCCCAGTAATACCGTCCTATTCATTTTTGTTCACTTTTCCCACTGAGGTAATAAAATCTTTCCACTCCTTTCTCTTACTTATCTTCTGTGCTCAATCCTATGTACAGAGTGAGACCTTCACATTGGTGATTCTGTATTTGCAGAGCGTGGTCCAGCCCAGCTGCAGCAGTGGTGCCTCTGCAGGCAGCAGGTCTTTGAGCTTTTCTCCCATACTCTGCCTCCTCAAGGAGCACACTCCGCACCCCTCTCTTGTCCTGGGAGATGTGTCAGTTAGTGTGACACCCCAGTTGCAGGCCAGCATGTCTGCATGTTGAGACACAGCCTCCAGCTCAGGAGTTGCTGTTGGTATGACACAGTAGGTCAGTGGTGTCCTGCAGAGTGGGGAGAGCTGAGCAAGCAGGGCAATGTGACACAAACAAAGGGTTTATCTACTGTCTGTGGGTATTTGCTGGTGCACAAACCGTATAGAGGCTTTTTAGTGCCCAAATCACCTAACATAGGCCAAGAGCTGTCCTGAGGAACGTGGCAGTGACTCAGGGTGGCAGTTGGCCGAGGGTGGAGGGTCAGCACTTCATCTCTGTGCTTGGCATGTCCTTGTTCTCATGGTCCTGTGGGAGTTTCAAACAAGAAATGATTTGCTGCATGTCATATGGCCCAGGCTCCAGAAGCCCCCAGGAGGGTGATGGGCAGTACTATTCAAATGTCTGAGGCTGAGGCACCATTTGGGTAGGCTGTTTTGCAGAGGACATGTTCATCATGCCATCATGTGTGAACTGCTGGTGTAAGAAAGCCCTACACTTAACACATTAACTGAAGGCTTGCTCATCATAATTTCAATGCCATTCAGTGGAACCAGTGCAAAAGAGTATTTGCAACTCTGCTATGATTTAGTTACTCCAGCTAGTAATTCAATTTCCCAGATTCAGCTATTTTATTACTGCACATGTACCATTTTGACTTTAGGATATATTTTTAGAGCAGTTGATTGCAGCAGTTGTTGTGGGAAGTGCTGCAGAATACCCCAGGTTTTGGTTTCTTTCTGTAATTGATACAAAAAAAGAATCACCTAATAGTCTTGCGTTTTATACTGGTTTTATTTTCAGTTAGTATTTGTTGTGAGCTATGTCAGATTAACTTAGTATGCATTTTATGGATGCATGCATGCACGTGTCCAAAAAGATTTGGACTAGATTTGACTTCACAAAATAGACCATATATGTCCTGAATTTGCATATGGGACACTGTTGTGATGGCACTCAAGAATAATTCAAGTGAAATGATGCTTTTATGCATTTTGTAGGATCAAACTCTGGGCCTTAGCATCTTTGTATTTATAGACTGGTTTTGAATTATATTAATAAAAAATTTTATTGCCATATCAATTTAATGTTCCATTTTAAGTTAGACTTTATAATATTCTGATACCTCAACAAAACTATCTGTTCTTGGCTGAAAACACAGATACATGACTCCTCTCTACTTGGTGTTTCTGAGTCTCTCCTGTTCGGGCTGTTATGAAAGCATTCAAACTGAATGGAGAGCTGCCTGAATGTTTCCTTGAAGCAGTATATTCTGGAGAAAAATGTGACTCAAACTTGCAAAACTGTGCCTAACATAGCTTTAGCTAACCCAGATGATATAAATACCTGCTTTGGGAGCAGAATGGGTTTTTGTTGTTTCTTAGAAGTATGATCACATACTTATGGCATACTTGACTTGTAGGAGATTCAGTCTGATGTAATTTCTATAGTCCTAATGTCAAGGCATGGGAATGCTGACTCCACTCATTGTACGGAGTTTCCAGTAGTTCCTTGATGGTATGTAACACTGGAGAATATTGCTTGAAGGAAAAGTAATTTACTCCAAGGTATAGAGTTCATTGAACCAAAATATTCTGTCCATCCCCATGAGAAGAAATGACTTGGAGGGTTATTGTGGAGAGAGAAGTATTCCTCCATATTTGCCTATTTCTTGTTCTTTCCCTTCTTGCATGTATAATTTCAGCTGTGATACAACATGAAGAAGAAGGGAGTATTTTATATAGCAAAGGTAATAAATAGCCATGACAAACAGTCCTGCAATTCAGGCCCTAATCCTGAATGCACCCCAGACACACCGTGCAGGCTATTATTCTTTACTTAACTTCTCCTGGTTGTATTATTTGCTGCTTAGATGAAAACAGTTTTCTTGCGGAGAATGTCCTATATTGTCATGGTCATTCAGCCATTCTTAGCATGGTTTTCTATTCATTGACATGCCAAAAATGTAAGCACATGCTTATGCAGATGAGAAAGAGTTAAATTCCTGAGCACTTATGGTTTTGGCAATTTAAAACCAGGTTTACACTGATATAATTTATGTAATTGTACTTAGAATATTTCTTACGTGTTTTAATGTGGCTAAGACTAGACTCACTGCATCTTAAAATGTGGTTCTATATATTGTTTTCCCATTATAAAATCAATTTGATTTCTGCACCCAATTCTCATTCCTGCTTTTCTCCTCCCAGCACTGCACTTGGTAACCTTTCTGGGGTTTTACGACTGAAAAGTTACTGCCGAGTGCTGGCTGTAGCCTGTCTTTCCTGTAAACAGCTTATTTTCCCATCTTGCATATAACCAGTTTCATGGCTGCACATTTATTTTTGCTGGGAACTGATCTAGCCAGAAATATATCCTTTTTGTGTTTCAGTTTGTTGTGTGGCCACAAAAATGCTTTTGCCAGGTCAGTAAAGGGGGCAGCATGTGGGCAGGAGTAAGCAGCTGAGTGTGGAAGATATGGTGGATGGTGTCATTCTGGTTTCACGTGGAAGTCTGATGACATTTGTGTGGATACAGCTGTTTGTGGACCAAACATACACTGACTCCTTGGAAAGGTTGTATTACTGCAGGACTGCTTTTAACTTGGATTATTTTTTGAGCTGTATTTGCCACTGAAGCTGAAATATCACACAGTTGCACTGTCATATGGTTCCACAGTCTCTGTATACTGGACCTGTGTGATACTGGATCACGCAGAGGAAAAATTTAATTCAGAGCTGACATGAGCACATGTGAATATTTCTGTCAAACGCAGCAGGACAAAGTTTATGCTAGCTGAATGTCTATGTGCCAGTGTTACTGCAGGTGCAGAAAAACACAGTACGTCATCTGACAGAAAACTGGCTAGCATAAAAATTTTAACTTGGAACTGGCAGGAGTGTGTGAAGTTCAGTATTTTGAATTGTATGGGTATCATACATTTGATCCAAGCTGCAAAATCAACCCATTTCTTACGTGGTGCTATGAGTTCTTGTCTTTCCCACAGTCATGAGTGCCCAGCCCCAGCTGCCCCCCAACCACATGTGCTGTAATCTCCAAGGGTCAGACATGGGCACAGCATAAACATGTTCAGGTCTTTGAAACACAGAACTGTGTTGAGATGTAGTTCTCATATGGTAAGAACAAGGATGACAAGATAATAAGGAAGATAAAAATCTTAGTCCTTTGAACAGAAAAATACTGTCTCTCTTTTTCTTAGTATCTGAGGTGTTCTTGTTAAAAGGTAAGAGCTCTGTCAATTAGTCTGTTGCCCCTTTTGTGAAAGAATCCTTGCAAAAATGACAATTAATTTTTAAAGTAGTACATGGCTCCCACTTGTAATCCAGACTGGCTTTAGGTACTGTCTCTGTTTTTACTGGAAATGTGAAGATAGGGAAGGAAAAGAAGGAGCGGTTCCCTCTGCAGTTTATGACAGCTTTTGAGTTGCCTTGCTGAGAGCTGATACATTTTACTCAAAAGTTAAAAGGAGGTACCAACAGAGGCTATGCAGTTTCCCCTCTCTTGTCTCATTTTCCTCCTCTTTTTCCCAAGCCTAGTACTAGGAGTGAAACAGTTCTAGAGGGAATGGATGGCTCTGTTTCCGTGGCCAAGTGATACCTGCTGTCTGAGGTGACAGGGCATTCTATTAGCTTTGTGACATGTTGGCACCAGAGTGACACACACAGAGCTACACAGACTTAGAATTTCTTTCACAGCAATTCTATGAATAAAAATGTCCATTACACAGAGAATTCTGC
Organism: Corvus moneduloides; assembly: GCF_009650955.1. NCBI lineage: Eukaryota > Metazoa > Chordata > Aves > Passeriformes > Corvidae > Corvus > Corvus moneduloides. Next base: position 27,904,319 of record NC_045485.1, read on the forward strand.
TCTGATTTATAGTTTCTGAATTTGATCAGAAAAGGTGATGCTGATTTAAGTAACATTAACATCTAAGCAGTATTAACTTGCTCAGCAACAGCCTTCTGTCAGCAAGTGAAGGGGTTTACCTGGTTTAGCTGGGTATAACTCAGATTTACTTACTAAAGGTCCTGTTTCTAACCCTGCCATCTATGGAGTTCTTCCCCTGTCAACCTTGTGAATATCCTGCCAATGGTGGGGGATTAATGGGTCATTTCCAAATCTGAATATCCTAACAGAAAAGGTTTCGGCTGTTAGTTGGAAATTGCTTCTGGTGATTATTCTTACCATAATTGATTTAAATCTGTCAATAAAGAAAATGTTAAGTTGAAATAGTCTTACTGGCTAACTGCCTGTTATAGGCGCACATTTTTAGGAATTTTCAATTAAAAAAACGTTTCATGTTTTTTACTTGTTCATTAGGTAAATATTTAAACATACCAGATAAATATAAATACTTGTTGTCTTGTAAGTATTCTTGTTTCATACACTCGGAACACGAAAAATCATTTATTAAGCAATTGCTAGTGCAGATCTTGCCAGATGGAGTAGTTCTCTCAATCATTTGAAGTATAGTAATTCTAATAATGCAGCCCTGTAAGTGCGCAGCATGTGTCCTGGGCCCTCTGTTATCTGAAAATACAGTCCTACCCAAGGTGCCATGAGTTCTTGTCTTTCCCACAGTCATGAATGCCCAGCCCCAGCTGCCCCCCAACATAGCCCTGCCGCAGCAGAGCCGCCCCCCGCAGCCCCCTGCACTGCTGACCCTGCCCAGCTCATTGACCACGCAGCAGCAGCAGCAGAAGCTGAGGCTCCAGAGAATCCAGATGGAGAGGGAGCGAATTCGGATGCGTCAGGAGGAGTTACTGCGACAGGTAACACCAAAGATACTCTTACTTTGTTCAAGAGCTTTTAGTTGAATGCATCCAAATTTTTAACACGTACAATTAGTAGCTCTGTTACTTCATGTCAGGACTAACTATGGTTTTACAGAAGGGTAACCAAAAAGCTAATATGAATAGATAATTTCATTTTTTTTCTTGAAACTAGCACTGAACAGAACATGGAATGGCCATCAGTCAGCAGTTACAGACCTGACATCTTTTTTTAATAGTCATGTAAGGGCCAGATTCTGTTCTGTGTCTATCCATAAGCAATTAGGGCAACTAACACCAATTCATTCGCAGTTTAACTTGGTTTGCATAGGAGACCATATTCATACTTCACTGAAGATAAAGGCAGAACATATGAAGTTGTTCTTGACTCCAATCCCAACTCTCTTAATTTGCACCCTTTGCCTTTTAGTTAAAATAAAATGACATTCACATCTTATATGAATACCTCTGATCTGAAGACTTTCCAGAGTTGGTTATTTGTGGGTGTTTTGCTTATTCTTCTATTTCTTAAGTTTCAGCTGTATATAATGACTCATATTGTACAAAGTTTTAAGAATTGTGTTTCATCTGTTACAGACAAGTCCACTGGTGATGTTGTGTTTGCATGGCATATTAATCGGATTCCTTAGTGAAAAACAAAATAACCTGTTTCTCTCAGAAACAGCATGAAAGAAGTACACTTTATCAAGAAACATATCATTATTTGTGGCCTTGCAAATGCTGCAGTTGGCAGTTCTAAGTGCCTTTAAAAATGGCAACTTTCACAAGATTAAGGTGGTGGTCTCTGACATGGGCAGTGGTCTCAAGTCTTTTGTATAGCTTCTCCTTTACCATCAGGAGCTCATGATAGAGGTGGGTGTGAGAACAGAGTGAGGATCTCTGGTACAAGCTTAGTCGTTATTGTCATTATGCTAACAACATGTTTAGCTATTTTTACTCTCCTTGGCTCTATTCTTGATTCAAGATGAGCAAATCAGGCTTCAAAACAGTTGTGCCATTAACACAAGGGCTGGTTTTCCTGCTTCACTGACTTTGAAACCTGTACATTCACAGCACCCTGCAGCTGTGCTGTACTCAATCAAGACTTCTGCTTACTGTGCCCAGTACCACCCTTCCCCTATGGTGTCTGTTGAAGCTCCACATTGCATGAAGCAGTACAGCATCATTTTGCATTAGTAAAGTTTTTAGAACTGGTGTATGTCTTAGAGAGGAAAGCAAGATGCAAAATCTCTCCTTCCTAACAGAATGTTGTGAACTTCCTTCCAGTAACCTCAGTATCCTGAACCCTAGCAGCTGAGGACTCAATGAACCCCTCAGGTCATCAGTGTCTGAGTACAGTTACTCAGTTACTCCTGTCCTGACCCTCTGTATCTGTTTTTGCTTTTCTAGTGTAATCTGTATAAGGGAAAAATGCTGAGTAAGGGTGTACGCTGCTGCTAGCAGCTGTGAGGAGGTGCAGAGTGTTTGAGTGAGAGGGGAGGGATTCTTTGGAGGGTCACAAACCTTTCAGCCCAGTAGCAGCTGCTGGCTCCCCACAGCCATTCCTGGCAGCAGCTGCTGGGGTGGAGCAGCATGCCCAGCCAGGAAGAGGTCATAGCTCGGGAAGCTCTTGGCTTAGGGAATTTCTTTCCTTCTTTGTCCTCCTCTTCACGTAGTTGCTAAAACCCTAGAACTCTAGACTGAGTACATGCAAGAAGGGCAGCATTTCAGAAAACCAGTATGATAGCGTCTATTTAAAGGTTTCCTTGCTCAGTTTTGTCATTCTATAAAGAGTTAATGTTCTTTTATACTAATTTGGTTTTACCAGCTTTCCAAAGGAAAAAGAGAGAATCTGCTTGCTGCTTAAGAGCTTCTTGGAAATGGAAGTCAGTAGAGGTAATGTCAGTCAAAAATCTCTGAAAGGTCCTGCAGGGAAGGTGCCCCAGCACTTCTCTGTGTGCACCAGGGCCGTTATGCACTGTATTTGGAAGGGTACAAATAGTCCCAAAAAGGCAACACTTCTCAGAGGCTTCTCTCTGGTCCAGGGGATCCTACTGCATAAATCATCTGCAGAAAGTTACAGGGGCTCAGAAGAGGCTGAAGAATCCGTAGAGGAACACTTACCCCTGTTTTGTCCTCACAGGGTAGGCCTTCACTGGGCTGCTACAACCTGAACAGAAAAATGCCCCGCTGTGCTCCTTCCACTGCATAGACTGGCCCAGGATGTGATTTACTGGTGACACGGCCAATGTCTTCATCTCTTGCTTTCCGCCCTAAGTATGAGGACTGGCAGAAGAGGAATTGCAGCTACCATTGTAAACCCCCTATAAAAATGCTCTCGCTCATCTCCCCCAGCTGGAAATGAGGGTTTGGCAACTAAGGATGGAGCTCAGATCAGTTCTGCCAAGTAGAGGTCCAGGAAATGTGACAATAAATTTCTGGGCTTGTCTGGCATACATAGCTAAATAAGGGTTTATATCAGAACTGTGTTCTGAGGCAGTGAATCATTCAACTCACTGCAATGCTGTTAAGCTTTTAAAGTGTTTTGAAGATAACCACTGATGAAGTTTTTGACATGACTTTGTGATATCAGAATACTGTGGGGTTTTTTAGTTTATTTTGTTACTTATTTTGAAAATCTTCTTTGGGTTTCTGTATGTCATAGTGCCAAGCAGATCATTAAGGGCATTTAGTCCTTTGTTAGCTGAATGCCAGAGATGGTCTCTGCTGGCCAAAGGGGAGGGACCCTCCTGCATTCAAAGACTGAGAGCTCACTGGCATGGCTGAGCCTGTAATACTGCCGCTCACAGGGCTGCAGGACAGCTCTGGTATTTTTTGCCAGACTTTTATCCTAGGGTAGGAGATTCACAAATATTCTTCTTAAAAACCTTGTAGTCATGCTTAGAATAGAGAACAGGGCATAAGAGGGTATCATACAGCTTTGGGCATTGTGTAGGTGATCCATTGCTACTGACCATTGCTGTAATAATGTCAAAGGAGCAAAGGAATCTGACATCTGTAGCAGTACTAAAATTGCAGTGTGACTTCTGAACAAATGACCTACAGCAGAAGAACATATGTCATGTATGGCGGAGCCAGTACTCTTCCCCAGCCAAACCTGACTCCAGTGTGCAAGAGTTTGTTGTTCCACATTTTAAAAGTACACATGGAGTTAATATTACAAGCAACATGGAATATGTAGAAATAAAGACATGGGAGGTGACGTGCCATTCCCCAAGGGAGAGTAGATCAACTAACTCTGTAATAAATATGGTGTTTCTTGCAACAAAGAAGAGACAGGAAGTTAGATTATGTAACTGGTAGTGTGAGTTTTTCTTTAGGGTGCTGGAGGCTTTTCAGCTTACAAGTGTTCTGCTTTGGAAGGCCTGTCTAAACCTCATGTGGCTGTAGATGTCATTCTTATATTTTTAAAAAGTATTGAAAATATCTGCATGTAGGCAGTTAAAAAAGACACCTTCCTGCTCTCTGAGGTTTGTACATTTTCACAGACTCCAGGTGATTAAATTCTAAATAGAAATGTCACCATTAAAATAGTCACTTGACAAATTTAATCATAAACATAACTATCATACATTAAGAATCTTAAGACTGTTTGTTCTTAACGCTTTCTAAATAATGACACCATCTAATGTAAATTATAATTTATCAATGAATATATTGATAATTTTATTATAAAGGAAACATGGTATTAATGGGCACCAATATGTGTTACATTATTCACAGAGACCAGACCACTCCTCCTCAATGAAAAAAATTAATTGAAAACATAGTAAAACATCATATTTTAGCCTTGAAAACCTGTTAATCCTTTCTGTACTAGGGAGACTGAATGATTGATTCAGAGGAGAAAAGTTTTCTACTAGGATTTAAATGAAATACTTACTTTGCTTCTTTCATTTAAAAAAAATAAGTTGAGTAAATTATGTTAAAAACAGATACAGCTTTATTATTTTAAGGTTTTAGGATTTTTTTTTTGGAACATCCTGTTGGATATACAACCTCTGTATAGAACTCTGTACCACTAGATGTCATGGGTGTGTCGCAGAGATAATGCTGGAAGAATTTATCTTTCAGGAAGAGTTACGAAATAAGTTTCCTTTGGCTCTGATTGCTTGTTTGTCATCCTGCAGATAGCAGATGAGATAGGTCATTAGGCAAATGCTTATTATTAGGCAGAGTGTTCATTCTAAAGATTATTGAGTCACAGTCTTGGTTCCAGTGGTTTTCTTGTAACACGTTAAGTACTTTATGGTTGCTGAACTACAGGACTGGCTTCCAGACATGGTACAACTGACAGCCAGATTCTGTGGTGCTTTAAGCTAGCACAGGTGGGTATGAGAGACACTGTCTGTCTACATCATGATTTTCTTCATATCAGTGTAAACAAATACTCATCAGTGACATCACTCAGAATTACTTTCTTTCTGTGTATATGTTACGTGTTCACTTGTTACAAGACCACAATATTTCTGAGCTGTTGGAATAACCCTTCCCATATATTTATTTGTCTTTTCAGGAAGCTGCTCTATGCAGACAACTTCCTATGGACTCAGAAAACATGGTCCCAGTTCAGACAGCTGTGAACACTCCTGCCATGACACAGGACATGAGGCCTGTTACAAATAATGGATCTGATCCTTTCTTGAACAGGCAAGTTCATTCTTCTTCATTAGGCAATTGCTTCTGTTGCCTTCTCTAGACTGTTACAGCTGCCTCTCTAAAATAGTCCCTATATCGTCTTCTTTTGTTTACTTAACTGTGAACAGGAGCTATGGCTGAGTGGCTGACCTGAAATCTTTCAGTTTATGCGTCAAGAAGGAGTCTTAGCAAAAGCAATAAATTGTAACAGGTGGTTTAACTTCTGTTGTTAGTGTATGCAGAAGACTAGGTAGAATAGGTACATTACCTAAGTATAAATACACGCAATTTTTTAGGCTGTCAGAGCTGACTTCAGCTAGAGAGTTATATATGCATGTGTGTATTTCAAAATTAAAGAGTGGCCTCACTTCAATTGCTTTGTTATTTGGGCGGGTGTGACCCAAATATGATGTTGGCTGATCAGTGGCCAACAGTTGAGAATGAGGCTTAATGACTCATTATATATTTTTAATATGTAACCTACTGTGCTCTCTTCCAACACTGTGCTCAGGAACTGTGTCTGTCAGAGCATCTTTACTGAGTCTTTTTCATGTTTCAATTTGTAGTGGGCCATACCACTCTAGGGAACAGAGTACAGACAGTGGCTTGGGATTAGGATGCTACAGTATACCAACGACACCTGAAGATTTCCTCAGCAACGTAGATGAGATGGATACAGGTAGAATACTCTGATTTAGCTTAAACTATAGTCCAGTTAATAACTTTGTATTATGACTAGTATTGTTTTATCACTGCATACCTGAATGATAATCTCTGGCTTTCCTATGCAAGAGAACAGACTGAGACTGTGGGAGAAAATGCCTGAAAGGTGCTTAGTACCCAGAAGGCTCTCAGCTTTAACATAGATCCAGATTCTGCCCTTTTACCTCAGACTGATACTAAACAGAATAAGTAAAACCTGGAAAATGTGAGCCTTAATTTCTGTTTTCATACCATTGTCCAAGGTAAGGGGAGTAAAAGGCTGGTCTTGGGTTACATGTACAAGTCACTGCATTTTCTAACTCTGGGAAATCAGTCTTGTTTGTAAGTCTCTTAGAGTGGCAAAGTTGGACTTGCCTTCAAACAGAATGTATTTAGCTAATGTACATTTTGATATGTGTTTATTTTATGTTGGTGTCCTCATGGTATTTAAAATACTGAAATAAATTACTAGGAAATCAAGGTTTTTTTCGGAGAGTGAAATTCTCAGCACTTCCTCACCTAAACTTCCTTTTGAAGTCATCAGAAATTCAGATTTATGCAGAGAGTGAAAGGTTTATCTATTAAAGGCGTTCATGCTTGTTACTATTAATTTATGGGGGGAAAAAAATAGAGTAATTAACAGAACTAAGTATCTGTAAAGCACTTTTTTCAGTTATTTCCTATGGACAGCATTGCCCCTGATGCAGAGATCAGGATGGAGGCATACATGAGGGTCCTTTGCTGCCTCCTGAGCAGAGCAGGAAACAAACTTGAAACTGTCCTGCTTCCCAAGTGGAAGGCCAGAGAGGGGTGCTTTGAGCACTGCTGGAAAGGACCTTTTGTGCTTTTGAGATCAAAGCAAGGATGTGAAATGTATTCTTAGAAGTACATGTACTCTGCACCTAAATACAGTTTTTAGATGACATTTGTCGTGAATAGGAGTGCTCACAAGTGCTCATGGGAAAGGGGGAATCAGAATTTTTATGTCAGTTCTGTTGTTTTAAATTACCCACAGGAAGAGTTTGGTACTTCAAAAAGTTCTTCTTTACTTTTCCTAGGAGAAAGTATAACACAGACAACAATGAATATAAATCCACAACAAACACGTTTCCCTGATTTCCTCGACTGTCTTCCAGGGACAAATGTTGATCTTGGGACTCTAGAGTCAGAAGACTTGATCCCTATTCTCAACGACGTGGAGTCAGTACTTAACAAAAATGAGCCCTTCCTTACCTGGCTGTAATCAAGCAATGCTTATTGGGCCTACAGTGCAATGCAGATTTCTTTTTCCTCTTGAGATAGACACAGAATATCTGAATATCCTCAAGAGATACAACATACTGCCTTATTGACTTTTGTTACATCATCTTTATGGTCATTTTAATATCTGTCTGGATTTGATTGATACTAATTTAAATATAAAATACATGCATATATATTTCTTTAAAAAAACCCACACTACTTTACGCATCCGTGTACTTTTTTACCTTTTCAAACCAGGCAGAAATGCTTCACTTTTAGGACATCCCTGACTGATCTCCTGGGTACTGATTGATACCACAGACCCTTTGTGAATCAGAAAAGCTAACTACTGGGTCACTTGGTTCAAAAAAGGTGCAAAGCGTCTGGACATGAGAGCAGTTTTATTATTATGTTTATGACAATAGTATCAGAAGCTTTTTTTTATCAACTTACTTAAGCCTTAAAATCTTTTTTAGTTCTTAGTAACTAACTGTTCTGTATGGAATACAGTTTAAGTCTGATCCATATCAAGCATAATAATTCCCATGATATATTTTAAAGGCACAAACAATACTATAGCAGTTTCTTTTTTTAAGTATATTACTGTATAGTTTTCAGAAAATAATTACTTCCAATCTCAAAGTACCAGAATTGTTTAGCAACATTTTTACACTACAATATTGTTACAAAATAAACCAGGCTGGTACTGACTGTTGTGTTTTAAAAACAAAGTAATGTATTATAAACAAGCATTTTTTAAAAATTCTTAGATATTTTTTAGTTTGTTATATTAAGCACTGCAGTTTTGTAACTTTAGCACATGAACAAGCAATTTTTTATATATAAAAAAATCTGTGGCAAGAATCTTAAGTGCAAAAATACTCTTTTAAAATCAGTTCTGGAAAATGTGGCACAACTTGTTAATCTCATACCTAGGGGGAAAAACCTTCCTAATACTGTTTTCAGTAATGTTTTTAACTGACAATGTCAAAATACATGTAGTCGTATACATGAAAAAAACCCAGAAACTTTATCAGGGCACTGCTAAAGCAGCATTGGGACTTACCTGGTAAAGCTGCTTAGTTTTTATGTCTTTCACTTACCATAATTGGTGCACACGACATGGGGCATGTGCTGTGTGTTTTTACCTGTTATATATCCTACAAAACTTCCTTATCAGAGGTTTGGGACTGAGAAGGCATCAAGGATGTTAAGCCTGCAGTTTCCCCTGAAATGCAGATGAAGTCCTGAAAATTCTTAAATATTTTGAAATTATCTTATTTATAATTAATGGATTTAAGCATTTTACATTGAAAAATAGGTATTTTTATGAAAGGCATTATAACTATTCTCTAAGCTTAATCCAGGTTATGTAAAGAGAAGAAGAGATGTAGCACTAAGTGTAAATGTGTGTTTGCCAGGTCTGATAACACTTAACAAGATCTTACTGATGCATCAGAGTATTGACCCCCTAAAGACTTTTTTCCATCTGGTTGGGTGAAGGTAGGTGAAAAGGTCAGAGATGAAGTGGTGGGAATACAGAGTAGGTTTGGAAGACAAATGATGTAGGTAGTAAATGTAGATCCTTGCTGTGAAGGATGGTTGCAGGCAGGGATAAATAGCAAATGAATCTCCAGTGTTCAGTGAAAAACATAACAGAAGCACTCAATATAGTAAATGACCATGTTCATGATGAACTGCTAAGTGTACATGGTGTCACAGGATGGAAAATAAAAAGCACACACACTGAAATTTTGAAAAAATAGATGTTAGGCAAAGGCCTACGGTTGTGAAGTTTTATTACATAGTGAAAAGTAGCTTTTTAAAAATGTTTTTTGGGGGTTTTTTTATAGAAGAAGGGATGTAACAGCAGAGTTGTGTCTGCACAGAATTTAATTGCAGAATGGGCATTGTGTTTCTTCTATTCTCTCAAGGGGTTATTAGTGTTGTTGGGTTTTTTTTAAACTATTTTTGCTAGTTTTGCTAACTGTTGAGATAGCATAAATTTCTTTTCAGTAAACAGGGGACCGGGCAGGGCTGATCAATATTACTGTAATTAGGTTTAATCTCTCTCTTTTGAAGATTTATTCAGGTTGTCAGCCTGAATGAAAAACAGATGGTCCTAAGGCTTTGTTCTTTAGTGCCATGACTGATGTTGGTGAAGAATTGGAGATTTTCTGGCCAACCTGCAAGGCCAGGTCACCAACACTGCTCAATTGGCATAAGGAGCCAACAGCCATTGGTGCTGGAATGATCCCTCAGCAGCTGTGGATGTGAGTGCTGGTGTGATCCAGGTGACAGTGCGCATCAACATGTTATGTTTAGAGAATGCAGTTTGTTCATTTGCTAGTAACTCTGCACCATTGAACATGTAAGTTTGTCAGAAGATTGGGCTTGCAGCTGCTGTCAGTTAGCTGCTGCTGATTCCTGCCCAGCCACATGCATTGTTGTCAGCCAAAGGCTGTTCTTCGTACCCGGAAAACTAATGCAACTTTTAGTGAAATCACATCAGGTATTTATCAGAATTGTGAAGCTGCAAGCTTGATTCCTTTTTTATTTGTGTTTCTGGTTGAGTGTCTTGATTGAGTCTTTTGGTGCAAAGACCTTAAAAGGGTAAAGCAATCATAAACTGTGTTTCCATGTTACCTTCATAGTAAACCAGCAACAGATCTGAAACAGGAGGGTGTTTTGCAGAGCAACACTTCAGGGTGAAACAGCTGCCAGAATCTCTTGGATTAGATCTACTTTACTCAGTCATGAAACAAATAATGATTAAATTAAAAGTGGTTCTTTACACTGTCAGCTTTTAATTTTTGTTATGGAGAGGATGTATCAGATGAAATGTAATGACAATAAAATCTGGTTTTCGAAGTTATCTTTTTAAAAAAGTTTCTGGCTTTAAACAGGCTTATGGCAGAACTTTTCAGTATTCAAAGCATATATAATACGAAAATAAACTTATTGCTGACAATATTTCACTGTACTATTTCAGGTTTTGAGCATTTACTGTACTAAATTGTACACTGTCTACTTGTCATATAAATACAACCAGTGTGCCAGCTGGACAATTTTGCTGTGACCATCCCTGAGGGGGCATATGTAAGTCTTGATGATACAGATGTAATGGGACATTGTTAATTACAGTTTGTATTCTGGTAATACTGTTAGAATGTAACTTGGGGAGGGATTGGGTTTGACTTTTTGACAACAAATGCTGTTTGGGGGAAGGAAAGGATTTAAATGTATATTTTAATTACAGAAAAATATGGGTGGTTGTCCAAATAAACTTGTTTCCTAATACATACATCCATGTACGTGCTAGTTCTTTAACTATTTTATTTACTTTTTTCATTTTTTTTATATGACGTGTGAGCATTTGTTCTTAGTTTTTACTACCTTGCAATAGATTGTATCAGAGGCAATCAGATCAAACTGTTGTATCCTGGGGTTGATTCTATTTTGGTTTTTTTTTTTAATTATTTCTTTGATCTTGTACATGAAAAAAATACAAATGAACTTGAAAGATTTTGGATGCATATTGGTTTTTTAAAATAATTTCTTTGGGGGAGGGGGTGGGTTTCACAGTTTTAGCATGGGCTTCCCAGGGAACTGTAAAACACTGATTGGAATAAAGGTGCAGACATACTATTCTGTGAAAAAGGCACACATTTTGAATGAAAATGTTCAGTTTTATATTGTATATTATATATTCAGATATTCATATATGCATATACATATTCAATATGTATATTCAATTCAATATACGCTTGAATGAAAATATGGGGCAAAGACCCCACCCATATCAGTGTAGTGGAAGAAGTCAGCCTTCCCACCCTCTGACAGCTGGAATGGCTCCAGGGTTTGACGTTGTTTGCCTTGCAGTTGGTTATACTGTGAGTAATGCAGAATCCATGAAGAAGGAGCTAAAGTTGAACTGGAGACAGGTGATGAACATTCAAGACTGGAATGATGTGAGAAAATATCCCTTGTCCTGGGCTGAGCAAATTTTTTTTCAACATTGTATATGTTACTTCCCTCCTTTAGAGATGAACCTTTTGCAAAGATTCTCCAGTTAATGCATCATTCCCTGAAAGGTGACACTGTCCTGTGGTTAATGTATAATTTTTCTGCAGTCTTATTTATTGAAGACAATCAAAAAAGCGAACTAACTGTATAGTTCAGCTGTGCAAGGGCTGAACCAGTTTTATCCTGCTGAAGTGCATGGGCTCAAAATCACATGTGCACACTCCACATGTTGTAATGTGAGTTGTTAAATAACCAGTGTGTATCCTTTTATGATAGCTCTCAGGTGAAACAGTGCCATGCAATGTCGAAGCTGCCGTGTTCTCAGCACCCTGGTCACCCAGTCACCCAGCAGCCAATTTTTATGGGTGAATAATGAAACTTCAGCCAGCATGGGCATTTCTGAGACTTTACAAAGAATACTAATATCCTTTCTTTTGGCTACTATGATTTTTACTTCTGTATTAGTGTATGTTGATATTTGGTATTTGTAGTGGACCACACTATAACAGAGCGTGGTCTTGAAGTTGGTCAGGGTTCCTGAGGTCTGTTAACACTTTCAGTTATCCCTGTTTGTGGTTTTTTTCTTACCATCATCTTTCTGTCCCTTCCTAGCACTGCACTCTCTTTATCTGTGACTTCTCTCCCGGAATTACCACTGACCTTTTACATCATTCTCTGTTATGAGGATCTATGATTAGTCCCTCTCCTTGATTTTACTGGATGCTTTGCTAGGTAAAAACACAGAACAATCTCCAGTTACTGCAGAATGGACACTGCAGATGTGTGATTCCCTTGAAATTAAGTGCTAGGGGACAGCCTCAGATGTTAGCCTTAACTGAATAGATTTGGGAACACTGTTGTTGGCACATTAAAGTGTGAGTTCAGCTGGGCTGCTGGTTCTGGCTCATTTACCCTTCTTCAATACACCTGAAGGCCAAGGTGTGAATGCAGTCCAGATCACAAGATGAAACCGTGTGCACCTTGTGTCAGTATCTACTATAGATTAGCTCGTGTTAGAAAGCCATCATGTAGCTGGGTGGCTCTTAGAAGCAGTAGCTCATTGATTTTGATGTTAGGTATTATAGCCTGTTATTTCTTATCCCATCTCCTACAAAGATTTATGTACTCTGTTTATTGATATATCAAAGCTGTACACTATGCAGCTACCCATCCCTTTGTTGAACACTGATGAGAAACACTCCATGTTCCCAAAGGCGTCATATAAATCAAACAAGACAAATGCGAGATGAGATGCAGGACAGCTGCTCACCACAAATGAATAGATGTGAGAAGGTTGCACAGTGTGTGTTGAAATAAAGGGTACTCTCAAATTCCTGGGCAATGCAGTAGAACAGGTGGGACAGACAGCTGTTTCTGAAGAGGTTTTTTTACAATTTATCATCTTGCACAGTGTAATTCTCAGTACCTATATCAAACTGTTTAACATTTCTGCATCTTGCTCAAGAGCTTTCAGTGCTTTTAAGTACTTCTAAGTTCTTCAAATATCCCTAGTGTAAATACAGTCAATGAAATACATTTTCTGAAAGCACAGGCCACAGAATCATTATTTCAGGAGGAAAATTTTAGGGAACAGATATGGCAAATATTGAGAAGCGTTGAGAAATCCAGCCTGGCAAACTGGTTTGTGAAAATTTGTTTCAGAATTTTTTTAAAGAAGCATATTAGTTGATTTGAATCCCTCAAATGTCTCCAATCCCTCTTATTTTCTCCTTGATTCCTTTGGGAAGTAGTTTTTTTCTTTTAAAGTTTTAGAAGTTCTTTCTAAAAGGTATTTTTGCCTTTGAGCTCTCTATTGTCTTTCCTGTCTTTTTCATAGCAGTGTGCCAAATACGGCTAAATTGAACTTCTGCAAAAAGATTAATAAACAGCATTTGTGCTCATGTGTAGATTGGAAGCTTTGAGGAGTTACAAGCTACCTAACTGACCTGAATAGAAATTGTAACCCAAAACTGTATTTTGCCTGAGAATACCCTCTTTTTAAATGGAAGCTGTTTTACAAAAATAAATATGAATGTGAGAGTTGTATTTCACTTATTTTATTCCATGATGAGGGATTTCAGGAAGGCTGCAAACAGAGTCAGGGCTTCATGACATTGGTGGGAGGAGGAGCCCTTCATTCTCATCTTCTTAGCCCGAGCCAGTGCATCTGATGGCTGTTTTGTGGAGCGGCTGCAGAAGGGATCCTCTCAAGGTGAGGAGGGTTGTCTGCAATATTCCTATTCTTTAGACAGTTCCATTTCCCTGGAAGAATAAAAACATGGAGGTAATTTCCTGGCTCCTATTGCTGTGACTTTCGAAGGATTTTATTATTTCCTAATGGTAACAGTGTAGAGTTTTGGCAGCTATGTTAGAAAACACCATCATGGACCTGAAGGAAGGCTAGTTTAGTTTTTCTGACTGTCAGTTAGAGGTGTGTATGTAATTCATAAGTACGTGAAATAACAAAGGAGAATCATCGGTTGCTCACCCCACAACATCCGCAGCATTTGCAGTCCCCACAGAGGGTTCCAAACAGGCCATTGACCGCCTGAATGCCACAGAGCACTCCCTGGATCCCGCTCATGATCAGCAGTAAGGAGAAGAGTGACAGGTGCCATGGGACAATATTTGCAGGTGAATCACACGTATTCCACAATGTGTAGTCAGCAAGGTAGTTCCTACAGGAGAACAAAATAGTTAGGAAGAAGACTACATTAACTCACAAAAGAGGGTCTCTCACCCCTGAGAAGTTGTCACTGCTGTGCCATGGCCGAGGTTTTGTTTGCTTTGGTAAGAATTTCCATTGTCACACTGGTGCTACTTATCTAGAATATGACTTTAGTTTAGTTTCTAGCTGAATTGAAGCAAGTGACTTGAAAAAAACAAGACATCAGAAGGGAACAATTGGAGACAAGTATATGTTTGATACAACTGAACCATTTCTAGTGCTTTGGGAAGAAAAGATCTTAGCCAAGTGTGTGCCAAATGGGTTTTATCTGTTGCTGTGTTTTTTCAGGGGCATTTTTGCTGCTTTTACTTGATGACGGCATTTTTTGGGGGTGGGGGTGGGTGGGGGACTGTGGTCAGGGCATGCAATCCAGTACCTCAAAGTACTATTGGGAACAAGGAAGTAAATTGTAATAAAATCGAAACAACTGAATTATCAAAACAAATCATGAAATTATACAAGTCACCTCTTTCCCACTGAGCTGAAAAGAACAGCTTTTGCTGTTCTAGATGCCTCATCTAAAGGTATTTTCCATAATTTTTACGTTCGCATTTTGATTTGATTGTAAACTGCTTAACCACTGGCTATATTTCCTCTGCTTATTCTTAGTGCTGACTTGTTTGTGTTCTTGTCAAGTGATTTCTGGACTGCAACCAAAACTATGTTTGAAACAGAGCATATTTCCAGAGACTCTCAGAATGAGACCAAGGGAGTTGGTTTCCAGCCCTCACTGGCCCATGAACAAATAATCCTCTACCTGTATACTTCTTGTTTTCTTTTTTTTTTTTTCTTTTCAACCTGAAGTATAATTTTTTGGTGTATTATGCAAGAAATGCTGCCAGGTCACTCTTGACTGAGGCAGACTGCATTAAAAGTTCTGAGGTGATGGGGAGTTTACTGCAGCCCTTGCCGTTCTGTTCTGACCACACCTGCTCTCCTCAGTAGTACATTGTGCCCTGTTGTTTGTTGAACTTGTTTTGACTTCAGCCTGAGCAGTGGGATTACTGGGGTTAGGTGATAAATATACATGACATTGAATATGTTTGCATTGCAGAGCATGAGGAACAAGCAGCTTCCAAATGCCATAGCCAAAATAAAATTATACATAGATTATATTATTATAATATATATTATATTATTATTCCTAATTATTTGAATATCATCAAATTTCAATGTAATCATAGAATCACAGAATGGTTTGGATTAGAAGGGACCTGAGAGATCATCTCATTCCAATCCCCCTGCATGGTCAGAGACCCCTTCCACTATCCCAGGCTTGCTCCAAGCCCTGTCCAACACTGGCCTCGAATGCTTTCCAGGGATTGGGCATCCACAACTTCTCTGGGCATAGCCGTTGCCAGTTGCCTCACCACCTCACAGGGAAGAATTTTATTTCCCTAATATTTGATCTAAAACCTGCTCTTAGTTTGAAGCCATTATCCTTTGTCACTTTTCAACTACATGCTCTTCTAAAAAGTCACCGGCTCCATCTTTACCTTGTAGGCTCCCCACTCAGTTACTAGGAAAGCCACAAGTCAGGTCTCACACATAGGCTTCCCCTTATCCAGGTCTGAACTAATTCCCCATTCTCACAGCCTGTTCCTCAAGAAGAGGCGCTCCATCCGTCTGATCATCTGGTGGGCCTCCTCCATCTGTGTCTTTAACAAAGATATTAAATAACGCCAGTTCCCAGTAGGGATCCCTGAGGGACACACCTCTTGTCACGGATGTCCATAAAGGATCCTGAGCCACTGACCACCACCCTCTGGATGCAACCATCCAACCACATTTTTTCCATCTAACAGTTCCACCATCAAATCCTCTCTATCTCCCATTTAGAGAGCAGGATGTTGTGGGGGATTGTGTCCAAATAAATGACTTCTGTAGTCCCTCCGTTATCCACTGATGGAGCCACCCCATCATAGAAGGCCACTGGGTTGTCAGGTAGGGCTTGCCCTTGGTGAAGCCATGCTGGTTGTCCCAAATCACTTCCCTGTCCTCCATGTGCATCAGCAGACCTTCTAGGAGGAACTGTTCCATGATCTTCCCAGGCACAGAGGTGAGGCTGACAGGTTGATGGTTCCCAGGGTCCTTCTTCCTACCTTTTTTAAGGATGGGTGTATTGTTTCCTTTTTTCCAGCCACCTGGGGCTCCACCTGACTGCCAGGACTTTTCAGATATGGAGAGTGGCTTGGCAATTACATCAGCCAATTCCTTCAGGACTCTGAGATGTGTCTCAGTGTGTCATTGCTATTCATCTAAGTGGAATTTATCCCCCTATGTTGCTTATCATACCAAGAATAACCTAGGAGGAGTCTGTGCATTTCTCTGTATTGGCCCCGTTGAAACTCAGTAGTTTTGATAGTACTTGTTATTCTTTACATCTGTGCTCTTGAACCTTATGAAGTGTTGCTGTGCACTGCAGGCACTTCTAAGAGCTTCTGTAATTTAGACAAACAGTATAATTCCCGTTTTTATACAATGGGTTTGGAATTTGAATCATATCACAAACTTAAAACATGTATATCTTTTTCTCCTGATTGCCTTGTCTTACCCATCCTGGAAAGGGTACTTCCACTCGTTTCCAGTCTTGCATTTAGGGCCTTTGTTTAGGGCTAACTGCTGACAAAATAAAGCAGTATCCGGCTCCCAGAAGTTCCAACGGCAGCAAATATTATAGAAGAAAAACTCTGATGAAGAGAAAAAGAATGTTATTTTGGTTCTCATTCAAACAATTAAATGCACCCTTAATGTCAGTGTACGTCCCCTAAATTCAGCTGTTAATAGTCAAATAGTCAACACCTGAACAGCTAAAGCATATTAGTTTTCATTGCATAGTAGATGTGTAATGCATACCTCTATGGTATTTTAAAGCTTTACCACCAGCCCCGTGTGCCTGAGGAGGAGAGGGCAGACGCTGGCAGCAGATGGCGCTGCTCCCCCGGGGCCTCCTGTGCCAGGGCTCCTGTTCCCCTGCAGCCAGATGTTTTTCTCAGGAGACTGCAAGCAAGACTGAAGTCTTGGACCACTCAAGGCATTTTTTAAAAAAATCTACAGTATCCTTTACAAGTTAGCTTTGGTATCTTGGTTATATTTGGACCAAATAATTATAGTTTTCCTTCCCAAGTCTCCCTTTAGGTTTCATATTATACTTTATCTCCTCACAGGTATTTACCAGTGTAAGCTCTAGTAGTGCAATTTAAATGGATGGGAAAGTATGTCTTTATTTTTCTGGCTTTCTATTACAGATTTTTCATATATATTAATATATAAGTAAATCATGCAAGAACTAATGCCCTGCTTGAATTCTGAAACACTTGTAGCCTTTAACAGTTCATAGGTAGAGGTAGTGTCCTTTATTGGATTAAAGGGGTACAGGTGGAGCTAAAAAATGCCATACTTTCAGGTTAGAACCATTTAGGTTGGAAACAACCTCTAATATCATCGAGTTCAATGTGAGTTTTTTGTTCAAACCTCATCACAAGACTCTTGCCTTGAGTGCTGGCATGCATTTTAATGTTGATATATCCGATAGGGCTAGCTTAAAAATTATGCTTTTGTAGTAGACATCATAATAATGGATTTCAGCTAACATACAATACCACATTTGGTTCTCAGCCATGCTGATGGTGATAAGGCCAGTAGGACTCTCATAGTACAGTGTACTTGGTACACTTGACTGTATTAATATTCCCAGTCATCTGCACTCTAACACCCTTGCCAGCAAAGAAGGCAGGTTGCTTTGCAGGCAGCACCACACACACGCAGGTTGGCTCACACTCAGCCAGTGCTCACAGTGGTCACTGTGTGGGACTGTGCCCCTGGTCACCACATGACTGAGCGGCAGCAAAACCACAGTGCTTGGCTACTCGTGGAGTGGTCTGTGCTCTGCGAAGTTTAACTAGTTTCTCCTCACTGCTTGCAGAAAATGGATCATATAGTGTTATAAAGAGAAACAGGTGGCTCCATTTCCTCTTTTTCCAAGTTCCATCTGTTTTGTTGGCATTGCATGAACACAGCATCAAAGACAGAATTTAGGGAAGGCTCTTTGGTCAACCTTATAGTCATGAATCTTTTCCTATTTGTTTTTCTCTTTTTTTTTTTTTCTCTTGAAAATCTGTTCCTTTATTAAACAAGTGTAACGATCTACTTGATCCAAAGAAATTATTTCAAAAGGACATATTTTCCTATGAGAAATATACTTATTTTCTGATTTAATTTTAAAACTAAAATGTTTGGGATGTTTACTAGTGTCTGAAAGTATCATTTGGAAACTTTTCTAGTGTCGGAGGAAGCTATAAATTCAATGTAGAGCCTGGTCCACACTGCTTTAGGTAGGAGGTTGGATTAGGTGACTTCCCGAGGTCTACTCCTTCCTGAAATTTCCTGTGAATCTAATGAGATAGAGCTCATTTTGAAGGTCTGCAGTGAGTTGGGAATGTAGTGTCTGACTGCCAGGGTAATTTTAAAAGCTGCCAACAAAAACTGTCTAAAGGGAGAACTGTTGTGCTCTGCAAAACAAAGTGTAGATCTTTCAGCAGTAAGTTTTGATTGTGATAGTAACTATAAGTATCTTGTGCTAGCAAAAACCACTGAGGCCATACCATTGTGGTACCTGTGGTAGAACATCAGAGGCATAATACAATTTTTACAGCCTGCTGTTTCCACTTCCCAGCACTCAAACAAATGTCAGAGCTGTGTCCCACACTCGGGACAGCATCTGTCTAGACTCACAATGACTGTGAGAGGAAGATACATATATCAGTAACAATTTAACTTTTGCTTTTTTTGCCGTGTTTCCTTTCTCTTACCGCAAACCTCTTTCCACAGCTCCGATTACCACAGCATCCACAGCAATCATTATTCTGAAGGCCCAAAAATACCAAGGCAGGGAAGATCATCTACAAATAATAGAAATACAGTTTGAATTTGGATAAATTTAAGTTACATATTCTTTAAATATAATAATTCTATGGGGTTTTTTTTTCTTATCATTAGGTTAAGTTACTTATTGCTAAACCTTTGGATGACTTATAACTTATTTGTTCATCAAAGAGGAATTTGCAGTCCTGAGAAAATTCAACAATGCATGGCTGGGGGTGGGAGGAAGGTAGGAATGTCTGAATTTAGATACTTACCAATACACCTGATCCCAAGATCCCTCCAAAGTACCAAACCTCATCTGTAATGTGTGCATTGTCTTCAGCCACTTTTCCTCCAGGGAAAAACAACAAAATGTTAGCAAGGGTGCAGAGCACGGCCAGAGGGATGAGAGTACTTCCCAGGCACTTGGCACAGCCTCCCGTGCACATGCTTCTTTAAAGGAATTGCAAACACAATTGAAGACAAAATAAAATCTCTCAGATGTTCTCAGAACTACTTTATAAAAAGAAGCTTCTTGGTGTACTTTGCAAAATCCCGTTTCTGTTGTGCCGTTAGAGGAGCTGAGCCTGTAGAATGCTCCCGTCAGTGTTCCTGCAGTCAATCCAAAATACACTGTGCTGGTTTTTTATATGGCCTTGCAGCTGTGATGTCAATTTTCTGAACGTCCATAAATGAAATTACATTCAGGGCAGCCTCTCATTTTACTATGACAACCCGCAAACTCTGTTAATATTTTACTAAGGTAGCTGAGACACTTCATAATCTGGGCTCAGGTCATAGGTAGATATCTGTCTTAGTTCTGGATCATCATTTTTACAGCACACGATCTTTCTTCATACTAGAAAACACTTCTTTTGCAAGGACTGACATAAAAATGCGTGATGAGTCAGCTGATATTAATAACATATCTATAGTCCAAGTTTTTACATGTCATGAGACAGTTCTGTAATTGAAATAGTAGAGAGGCTAGTTGATAAAAGGTGAGCCATTATAGACCAGTAAAGATACACATCCCCAAACCCAAGAAAGTTCTTGGGTTGCAGCAGGATGAGAAACATTTATTGATGTTAGGCAGTTGGACTGCGCCTCAGGGCATGTGTTTCTTCTCCTTCTTTGGGATTAAAAGGTTGATTTTATATTTATTTTGTGATTTCATGCTCTACATGATCAAGACTGTTTGCAGGAAAGAGTGAATTATAAATCTTCTAATATCTAATAGCCCTCTTCACCAAAAATTAAGTTATGTGATAAAGATGAATCAAAACCTGACAGTATTTTCCATAGATTGTATTTTGAAATTATGGCATATGCCACGTTTTAGGATAACTCACACATTTTTTTCCTTTCATAGGAGAATATTTCATATCACATAAGCTTATTCAATAAAGGATGGCAAGACATGATTGTCACTACTGCCAATCATATGCATTCTATAATATATTAGGAAGACCAGAGAATGGTTTCTCTGTGAGGACCAGTCCTAGAAATTCCACTGTCTGCAGTACTGAGCAGACTCATGATTTCTGAGGAAATTACACCAGTTTACTTTGTAAAAGGTTTTATTCAGGTATTTATTAAGACAAATTTTTGAGTGGCTTTTCAAGCTGGCATATAATGCAACACAAATTAAGTCAACAGGCTCTTGGTATGAAGCGCAGATCTAGCAGAACAGCCTGGACAGTGACAGTGGTTGTTCCTGGTGGACTGGAAGATCCCCATTAATCTCAGTGCATTCCATGCTGTTGGCACAGGAGCCTGCAGCTGATGATTTACCAAACAGTTTCTGGAAGTTGTGCTGGTTTTGATTTTCATGTGTCATCATGATACCCCTCTTAGTGTTTTTGCCTGAGGTAGCCAAGGCTGTGAACAGCACATGCTGTTTGGTATAGTTTGGAAAGCATGGCCCTTTGCATCCCACACTGCTCAGCCAGAGCAACTGTCTCTGCCAGGCGCTGGGAGCTGCCCATGTGCTGCCAGCCATGTGCTGTGTGGCATTGTTGTGTCTGACCTGGGTGCAGGACCTGCCTGTCCTCTGCACAGAGTAGACAATGCCCAAGGTGTTGCCACTGGTTTGTTGGTTGGTCCCTGAAGGAGAGAGGAGCCTCTAGTCCCATCTGTGTAACAGCAACCTGCATATCGCCCCTGAGGATAGCATTTTGAAAGGCACGTGCTCATAAATTCAACTTTTCATTTCAAGGAGGACAGCTATTATGCAACCAAAGAGCAGGCAGAGAAAAAAAGTCCTGAGAGCACAGCCTACGTGTGGTATTCAGTAGGATGTCAGTTGGGCCAGTGTAAGCAGTTTTCATGGCTTTCAACAGCCAGCTATTGATTCTATGGCAAAGATTCAGAACCTGAAAACTCCCCATACGTCACTTGATACATTAAATAGGCTTTCACGACATTCCCATTTGGTAGAGAGCATCTGTAAGTTGGCTCCCACTTACAGTGGCTCAGTAACAGGCACAGGGAAAATGTTTGCTGTAGCTGGAATATAAGTCTTAGTTGGCTTTCTTCCCCTTCTCTATCTGACAAGAACGTGACTCTTTTGCAGTTGTGAATCCTGGCTTCCAGTAAAGGGGAAAAGTTTTAAGTTGTATTGCGTCCAGCACCCTGCCATCCTGATTCACAACAAGTGGCTCAAAGGCAGATGCTTCCACCAGGTTCTTGCCAGGTGTTCACAGCACTCCTGTACTTTCCCTTCCTCCACTCACTAATATTGCCAGTGGCACTGAAGTCTAGCCAGACCCCTCTGTTCAACTATACTCACTTATGTTTGGAGTTTTTAATCTATTGCCACCTTTTATGTGAGGATTTAGCTACACTTTATTTTCAGCAGGGAAGTGGCATCCAACCTGAGCTGGAAAGCGCCACTCAGATTGAGTCAAGTATTTTCCCCAGGGAAAAAACTGAGTAGCTGCACACTTGGCTCCTCTGAAAGAGGCTCTTCCCTTCCATTCCAGCCCATGTTTTCCAGCTCTGGCCATCTATCTGGGAGGAGTGACCCATTGTCAAACATTAGCCACAATTCTTGTCCTGGAATAAATGCTTCCCCTTGGAGACTCTGAGGGCTGGTAACTGGGGTGGAGCCAATCTTTGAATGTTGTGTCGTCCTGTCCTCTTGAACAGCATTTTTCTAGCAACTGTGGTATCATAATGGAAGGCACTCCTTTCTGGTGTGCTTTGGGAAGGTGTTTCCTTCACTCCTCATCTCCTGAGTCATACAAAGTCCATGCTGTGCAGAGAAAGATGAAATGACGTATTTTCCTGTGGAAAATTACAGGAATATCAGGCCACTCAGTTGTGGTAGTTTCAGGAGGATGTAAGCAGCGATGATACCTTACAAATTTTGTATTTTGATGTATCTAGTAATTTGGAATTGCAGATAGGTCTGTCTTGATCATTTTTTTGTGTCAATTACTGAACTCATTAGGCAGTTATGACCTGAGGTCATGAGTTATTGCTCTTGTGATTTTTGTCGCTGCTTCCATGTTCTAAATGTAGTTTGGATGTCTGGAGCTTGATAAGCTTGTGACAAGTACTTACCCCTCCTTAAACTGAGCCAGGAGGGAGGGGGAAGGTACAAATTTATAGGTAGGATGGGATTTACAGTAGCCTAGTTGGAAACAGGTCTGTTCAAGCCTCTGCTGTTGCTAGTAAACTTGTGTGTATGCATTTGTATATATATATATAATAATTTATAAAATATATATGGTGCCACATTGATGTCAAGCAAGAAATACAGAAGGATGTTCCTGCATAAAATCACTCTTAACACACATAACACAATCTGGTAGTTGCTTTGTGTTATGCAGTTCCACTGAGGGCTGGAGAGAGGCTGGTAAACTCTTCACCAAGTTCCTTTCTTTGAAGAGAGTGCTAAGGAGAATGAGCTGAAAAATGTCTCCCTTCATGTGACCCAAATCTTCATTGCAGTGAAGGATCACATTAGTACAAGCTGTCCTCTGGAGAACTCCAAAAAGCCCTCCGGCTCTGACAGCTGTGTAGTAAAGGGGTACATCCAGTGGGATGTACTGAAGGGACAGACCCTGCTCCTCCTGCCGGAAATTCAGCCGCTCCTTCCCTGTGAAATGCACGGATATGCAGTGCATGTCAGTGAGAAGCTGAAAGAGTGGGGCTCTGTATGTACAAAAGTAAAAGCCATAATTGCACCCATATACACAGCTTTGGCGTGGGAGAAATTCATTCCCTTCCCTATTCCCAGACTCCTCTGTCAGACCTGGGGACTGGCTGTGTGTGAGGCACCTGAGAGCAGAGAGGGGAAGATGCCTAAGGAAAAGCTAGGTGTCGTGGGCTTCCGCACGACAGGTTTTCCTCTCCCAGCCCCAGCTGCTGGACTCTCCCAAGCTCTGAGGACAGACTGTTGATGTATGCAGCATTTCCCTCATATCTTTCTGACCTTTGTCAAAGCTCAGGTAAGAGCTTATGGCAAATGTAGCTTGGACTGGGCGGTGTCCTCAGTGACACATGGACATTACATCACCATGAATACAAAACAGCCAAGTATGCTGATGACGAGTGTTTAGGAGAAGTGGGCTGGAAGGCACATTAGAACTACTGTATTCAACTGTACTGTACTGTAACTCAGCTTTATACTTCTTTGCTCTTTTATTGTTCTGTAGTCATGTTCTGTTTTACATGTCTCTGTTTTATGTGTCTCTGCTGCCCATTCTCCAACTTTCCCACAAATGCCCTTTTCGACATGGAACGTCTTCTTGTAAGGGTTTTAATAATTCCATTCCTTCATTCTCAAGGCATACTGTAAACATGAGTCCAAAAGTAACTGTCAACCAGTAGCAAATAGGCGTGTGGGCTCTAAGCAATCTCTAATGCTTCTCTAATTTATATTACTTTTAAGTAAGCAAAAATTACATAACTCTGTGTATGTAATACCTCTTTTTTCTACTATTACATTTTCTGAGTCTTGCAGTATTTATTTTTGTTCATTTGCACAAAAGGTGTGTTGCTATGTATTAATCAAATTGGGTTTTTTTGTAACCCACAATATCTGTAGGAGAAAGCAAAGGAATTCCAGTATTGCTGTGGACCATCTAAGCACCACTGAATTACTTTTCATAATGAGGACAAAACTTCCACCTATTTTCAAAAATGAGAGAACAAAGGAATTGTTTCCTTTAGGGTTACCTGTTATTTATTTCTCTGTGAGAGTGTGTGCTCTTTATTGTTTTGTTATGAGTTTTTGCCAAGTCACACAAATTATTATTTGCAGCGGTTATGCAGCATTTGCAGTTACATATTCTTCCTGTCACTATGCATGCTGAAGTGCACAACTGTCCAGTGGGTACAATCATCCTCTTGCTGATATAATTTAGTTTTTCTTCTTCCTCTTGACTTTACAAAAGCAGGCAAACAAGCAGGAAACACCTGGGAAACCATGCCAGCTGCTTCAAGTTTTAGAAACAGATGGATCTACCTCCTGTTTTTACCAGATGCATTTATTCTTCCCTGCTTTACAGGGAAGTGTCACTGTGTGCTTGGTTTTCTGTAACTTCTTTCTCAAAGTGACCATTTGCCACTGACTTACATGTCTCCAGAGGCCAGTAGTGTTCAGTCTGATTTGGTATGTTTCTAAAGAGTTCAGCAATATAGAGTGTGTCTCCATGTGTGTTGTACTCAAAAAAACCCATTGCTTTACATGCTTTGGTCTGCTTATAGTTTCATTTTCTAGCAGTCAGTGTACCTGATGTTTCACAAGAAAATTTCAGTTGTAAGTAGCATTTGTACAAGGACTCTAAATCTTTGAAAATATGAGAAATTAAAATTACTGTTGCTTGAGTGAAGTCTTGACTACAACTTGAAGAACATGATGTTCAGTGAAGGCAGATTTTAATCCTTGTATTGTTGGTTTTGACAGGTTTTTTACATCTGTATTTTGAGATTATCCTATCTCTCTGTCTTTCACAACAACAAACATCTTTAAGTTTTCACATCACGTGCCTTCTTTGCTTCTATAAGCACTGAGATTCTTACAGTGTGTGACAGGGCAATTCGGCTGGTTTTTTCTCTCCCACTCTCCTTTCAAGGGGTCTTACAGACTGCCCAGGGTTTTACCAGCCTCTCTGGTGCAAATACCTGATAGAATGCCAGGAGTGCTGCTGTGGCTGCTGTGGCTGTGGTTGCTGCTCTCCCTATCTCCAAACTGTCAATGCTGGTGCAGGTGGAAATTGCTTCTGTCTTTACTGGGGTGCAAACATAAAGTGAATGTATAGCCTTAAGGGAATGTAGGTGCCAGAGATAAAGCCTGTGCATTCTTACCTCTTGCTAGATACCAGTGTAATTGAGATGAAAAATCCTTCTGTGAATTCATTAACTCGCCTTACCTAGGAACCTTATGTAGCCCCGAATGTAAAACAGGAATAATGCTGCAAACTTATATATGGAGTTGCTTTGCTTTCAGCCTGGAAGAGAATACTTGCCTCTCATCTTTCTTTCTAGACTTGGAGGAGATGGGAGTAGAAGAAAACCAGCTGGTTTTTTTCTGCAGCTTGTTTGTGTTGCTGATAAACAACTTTCCCCGTATGCTGGTTCCTGTGGTAATGAGGAAATGTGAGCTGCACATCTGTCAAACCCAGTCTCTCTATCCAGTTTTTGTCCCCGTTGCTTTGCTTCATATTCTCCACTTGTGTTGTCCAGCTGAATTGTTCATATGCTCCATGGAAATGACATGATTGTGGCCAATTGGCTCTTCTGCTTCTCTCACTTCTCCAGAATTCTGTAAGGGATATATCTGCCTTAAGGCTTGTGTAGGGAGGCAGAATGAAGAAAGGAAGGAAGGCAGGCTGTCTTTTCTGGGGAAGTAGAACTGTTTCCATTTTGGGTCAAATCTGAAAGACTGTTACAATTTGAATATGTTCAAATTTAAGGATTGCTGTGGGTCATTCCAAGCTGTATGTCTCATGTACTTAGATGCAATTCTATAGAGCTTTTGATTGACAGTAAGAATGTTGCATACACCATTCTCTATAATCCATCTGGTGAGAGACTTGGATGCTTAATGCCTCATATTTATCTTACTCATAACTACAAACATGCCTCCAGCTGGCTAGTCCACCTCCTGTGCTGATTTCACCCGGACATTTGTTAAGAGTGGGGTCATAGTCCATGTTTACAGTTGATTTCCTCTTCAGTTGTTTTCTTCGTTATCCTCGTGCTGTAGTTCTATTACAGAAAGAGATTTTCAAGACTGAATAGTAGTTTTTTTTCTGTGCTGATCTCCTCTGATAGCAAGAATAAAGAAATTCTGAAGAAAGCAGCTGGTTGGGTTTTTAGCTGTGGAAGGCTTAGAACTCACAGCTATGACTTTTTCTTTGTTTTTCCAAAATAAATAAAACATTTAATTTTTAGTTAATACATTAAGAATCTAGTTGCATACCATGGTTCCCGCGAACTTCTGTGGGAAGCCTTGCTGGAGAAGAAATGAGGAATTGTCTTACCCAAATCCTTCTTCATCCATAATTTAGATGCTATTATTTTGCCCAATATGCTCGAGTTGCTGGTGGCTTGATTTTGGAGTTCCTGTATTCCTGTTATCAGCAATAGACTCCACAGGCTCGTGGAGAGCAATGTGAGACTACGTGTGTGTGGCCTTGCCTGCAGTGGATTTATTAACTAGTCACTGCGGTAGTGGAGATCAGAGGCTGAGCATTTGCCTTTGCACTGTTGTAGTAGTTCATTGATTTCTCAGTTAACAGATAAATTTAAAAACTGAGACAGATCATGCAATGTTAAGTCTCATTTCCAACGAATTTTGTGAACGTTTGTGTTCTTTTTATGAGGTGGTTGAAAATGTGTAAAAACTTGGGGGTTTTGTGAATTGTATGCTGTTTACTCACAGCCCCACTATCCAAAGAAAAGCCCACGGAGCAAGGACAAGACATGCTATTCCTATTACCAGACCATTAGTGCTTTTTTTTAGCTTGGATTTCTTAGTTAGAGATTTGGAGGGAAGATGGGACAACCTCTACACCTTCTCCCAGCCTCTTTGCCCCTTCAGTTCTTTCTGTGCTGTTGCAGCTTTGAGAAGCTTGCCCTGTTCCTGTGTCTGGAGAATCCACAGGAGTGGGGGTGCATTTTCCACCTTGCTCTCACCCTCCACTACATCACTTTGCAATCATGAAATCTACATTAGGTACAGCAACAAAGTGGTTGCTCTGTAAATAGACATCCAGATGGTCTAAGGCAACTGTTTTGTATTAGACACTGTTGGTGCCTGGTGATTATGGATTAGTTGTTATCAAATTTGCTAGGCTAGGAGTAGAATTATGCTGCTGGTTACAGTATCTGCATTAAGCTTCAAATGAACCTTAGCAATGGAAATCTTGCCTCTGGGCATGCCCTGTCCCTTCTTACAGCATAATTCTTGTCATTGTCACTATGCAGTACCTTTATAGACAGGGTTCTGTTGCTGTGTTGTTACCAAACAAAAGGATCTTCTAGCTCTCCCTTCATTTAATTGCACTTTCCTATTGTTTTTGCAGACAAAGTTTGTCCAGCTTGAAACTGAATTAGCTGTTACTCCCTCATTGAAAGCCCATATAGTTTTTAGGTGTAGTATGTTGTACACAGAGTTGGAATGTATTAACTGCTTCACAAATGTGTCTTTTATTATACTCTATGGTTTAAAGTTTCTTTTGTTTTCTGAGATTTACATGGACTGTTTCATTTTGTCAACATAGTGAAGACAGGCATGATATGTGTTTCCAGAAGAATTTGGCAGTCTTGATTTCAGAAGTGAAAACAAACTTTAAACCTGTATTTTAAATCAGATTTTTTGTTTCAAAACAAGTAAAAAAACCTTTATTGTCAGGAACAAGTTATATTGAGTTTTATAGCTGGACCTTCACTTGTGTTCTCAAAGTTGACACAGATCATGAATTCTTTTTCACCACTTCAGTTTAAACTCTACCATGAATTATAAAAAAGTGGCGCAAAACTGTCTGTTTATGCCTTTCTCCCTAAAGCAGGAAATATACAGAGGAAGAGAGCAGGTTTGTTTTTCGTGTTGTGCCATTGAAATAATACCAACTACAGTTATTGAGAGGAAAAATTGCTTTACCCTAACAGGTTAATTAATGGGAGTCTTTCAGCAGCCTCGTTAAATTGGTTTTATTTCCATGGCAACTCCTGCTTCATGGACAACTTTGTGTCAGTAAGGCTGAACTAAGTGGAAGATAGGCCTTTCTGTGCAATTGTAAGTGGGCAATTACAATAAATTTCCATATCATGAACAGATTGTTGTGTAGGGAATGTAATGTTACAGGTTGCTGAGAACCAAATGTCAGCAATAATAAAGAGGTAATTGAGAGTGAGCCTGTTGATAATGCAGGTTCATCCAGGCTAAAAGCACATACAGGATCTCAGCTGCAGGAAACATAACGCAATGCCTGCCTTTCTTTCTTTCTTTCTTTCTTTCTTTCTTTCTTTCTTTCTTTCTTTCTTTCTTTCTTTCTTTCTTTCTTTCTTTCTTTCTTTCTTTCTTTCTTTCTTTCTTTCTTTCTTTCTTTCTTTCTTTCTTTTCTTTCTTTCTTTCTTTCTTTCTTTCTTTCTTTCTTTCTTTCTTTCTTTCTTTCTTTCTTTCTTTCTTTCTTTCTTTCTCTTTCTTTCTCTCTTTCTTTCTTTCTCTTTCTTTCTCTCTTTCTCTCTTTCTCTCTTTCTCTCTTTCATTTTTATTGTGTTTAAGAGTGTGATAGAGCCAGGTAATCTATTCTGTAAAAAACCCTCCTGCTTCTGTTTCTACTTCAAATTTGATGTTGGCTACCATGCAGTTGGAAAACCCAGAGAGACATTTACCAGAATGCAGTTTATTTTGGAGATATATCATGTATGAGTTAGTGGTTGATTTCATTTTCTGAAGGCATGGGCGTAATCCAGTTTGAATGCAAAAAACTGGGTTTTGTGAAACTGTAGGAACTGCAGGCTCAGGGTTGGTTACAAAATTTTTCTTTTCATTTGTTTCAAACAGCAAAATAAAATTTGGATCTTTTTCACATATATGTTTTCCTCACAAACCTATAATGTAGCGCATTTTACAACAATTTATGTGCTTAGTCTTGATTTATTAAACTTTTTTTTGGTAAGTGGTTGGTCAGAGTTGACTCGCCTTGAGTAGATTAGTTATCACTTGTGTTAATATTTAATGGTACAGTACCAGGCTGTACCCTGTTCCTTTCAGAACACTCCCATATTGTTTTGACAGATAATGCATCTCCTGCATTAATACCAGGGATCTAGGATGAAGTGTTCTGTATGACCTCAAAGGCCCAGTGCCTCTGCTGTGTTTATCTTTGTGTAAGGGGTGCCACGGATCCTAACAGTGTGAACATTCTGATTCCAAGACCCTAATTCTGGTCTTACAGTGATTAGCAAAAAAATAGAAATAAATTAGATTTTTAAAAAAATAGAGATCATTCTAGTTAGTTTCTGTATCTCATTGTGAAAAATATGCTGAGCCTTTTGAAGCTGGCCTGAGGACAAGAGACTGTGGCAGACCTTAGAGTCCATGTTTCCCATTTTTCCTGTCTGTCCCTTAAGCTGTCTTTTCTACCATCTCCTTCTGTCACCAGTGCCAGAGCCCAATTGCACCCCTGAGATGTGCTGCCTTCTGCTGCCACTTTCCCCTGGCCATGGCTCTGCCTCCTCAGCTGTCTCCTGGTCATCCCCTGTGTCCCCGTGCACGGCACCATCACCTCGCTGCAAGCGAGACACCCTGATACGAGGAATACTACAGGTGCCTCTGTGCTGCAGAAACAGGGATCTGAAAAAATACCGTGACAATATACAGACTCATCCTCTCTGGCAATTAGTTAAGCCTCTCCAATTTCTTCCCCTACTCCCTTTGTTGTGTTTTTGGTACTTCACTGAGAGGACAGAAAGCACATTTTTGGTAGTGAGGAGCACCTTGGCTGCCCAGGACTGCAGGGCTCTTGTCCGTGGGCCTCCTTGTGGCTGGGAGCACAGCTGGTATCCACCTGAGCTTCCACTAGCACCGAGAGGAGCAGTCATGGTGCTGGCTCCTTGGCAGCTGTGCCATTGTGCTTTGCAGATGGGCTGATCTGGCTGAACACAAGTGGTTTGTTCATGGATTTGTAATTTCCACCACTGGGCTAGTTTTCATCCTCATTAGTTCTCTGACCCAATGCAAGTAGGACCACAGGAATGCTAGGACCAATATTAGGGAAGAAACAGGAGTAAACAGCTGCAAGCAGAGAAGGGGACTGAATCTCCAGCAACAGTTTTCAGTTAGATCTGTTTCAGTCAGGTGTTTAACTGCACCTTGAGACTATGAAGATAATTCTTGTGGTATTGGGCCTGTTGCTGCAGTGACATTAGTAAGTAGTTAATAACTTTGAAGTTTTATGGATGGCTATTTTCATGAAAACAGCTTTTTCCAATCATATTCACTTAGTCTCCGTGAGTTCAAGATCAAACAAGGCAATGCTGGCTGCAGCTTCTTCTTTTCAAGTGGTCTGAATCTGGCCTGATTTACAAGATGCTTAGTCAGGAGGACGTTGCTGTCCTTGGTGGATTTCAGTTCCTTTAAAATGGGTGTGAAGAGGCTCTCAGAAGAATATAGGGAGTTTACTATTGGGGGCTGCACTGGTGGGCTGGGTTGCATCCAGGTATTATTGACAAGAGAAGTCCCTGTGCTGCCATGATGATTTTTTGCCTTTTCTTTTATACCCATTATACCTTTTTACAACTTCTGTATTCTTAGTGCTTTTTTGCCTACATTCTTGGACTTGTTTGTTCAGCTAGGAGACTCAACATCTTAGAAGCTTCTTAGGTAGAGGTTAGTGTGCCCCAGACCCCAAGGTCCTCTCCAGAACACATTCTGTAAATTAAGATAGAACCATCCAGGGGAAGGTTCCTTGGGGAGCGGGGGGCTCATTCAAGCCTATCATTGGGGAATTTTTGATAGATATGCTAATTAGTAAGACCTATAATGTTATACCAGATCTTTTGGGGTGGGCATTGTGGTGTGCACTTTGGAGCATTCAACCTGGATGTGCGCACCTAAGGTTCCTTAAAATAAATACCAAGGTAAAATCCCTTTTTCCCTTCTAACTGTGTTTGACTCTTGATTTTAAGACCAGGAAAAGGCATCACCTGGTTAGATTAAGTGCAGATTGTTTAATTAAACTCTTTTTGAGGTGTTTCTCTGTTTCAGTTTTCTCTCTTGGACTTCTAGAGGTCTGGGGTGATTTTAGGAATCAAGAATGGACTTACGTATGTGGTACTAAGGGTCTGTTTTAATAGTGTTTCTTTTCAAGTTCAATGTGTGTGATATTGCTGTGTGTTTGTCAACTCATTGGTAGTTAATTCTTACACCATTTAGATGAGCTGGGAATAACACCACCTTTCTGGAGTGGGGACTAAAAATTTTTTTTTAATTGGTGAATATGTTTCAAAACCTTAATTTACCTTACAGCCTGGTTGTAGCAAAGTAGGTTCTTTTAGATCATCACCAGTATGTGTCATAGTACCATTCCAGATTGCACTTGTGGCCTGTTGGGATTCTCCTTGGCTTCTCTGATGGCTGTTACTGTATGATCTTGTGCAAGAGTTTCAACTGTTGTCACACCCTTGCCTTTTTGAGTAAAGGTATTGTATACTCTTAAAATATACACATCAATACTAGCTCAAAACTACCTGACTTGATACATGAATTGTCGTCTTAATACAATGAGGTCTTTATTTTCAGCTTCATCTTTGTATTCTGCTGTTTTTACTGACTTATTAGTGTCTTTTATTACAGTGTAAATCTCATCCTGTGAATTTGACAAGAGGTTTGAAATGTGCTAAGCCCTTTTATATGTTCTTTTCCATGGAATAAAATTGCCATTTCTCTAGCATTCAAGAGCAGGAGAAGCTCTGGCTGAATAGCTGTTTCAGAGCCACGTTTATGCTCACAGGTAGAACCGGTTGCTCCCAGACACAGCAGATATGCACGTTGATTTTGTCAAAACTCCTGGCTTTTAATAGCGTGCTTTTCTTTGGTTTTTGTCTGTCTTTAAATGAAAGTTACTGAAGGGCATGGATTTTTCTATTTCTGATTTCTATTTGGCAACAGAGTAAATGACCTAAATTTCAAGATGCTGAAAATCACAATACACTAGTTGAAATCTACTTGTGGTTTGGTGTGTGAACTGCAACCAACTTTCATCATGAACAACAATTCAGCATGAACATACAAGCTGTATGTTTTTCCAGGAAACACATGTAGCCCTCATGCAGAGATCTTCCTCTGCAATTAGCGGTGTTAGTAACTTCTTGGTGCTTAGCCTGGCTCTGTGTTCCTTCACTGTTTCTATGCAGTCCCTGTTCTGTGCTGCTCATGCAGGAGCAATCTGTTTCCTCTCTGAAGACACTACCCTTTTTGCCTGATGCTCTCTGGGACAAGGCCAGGTGGTGACTTTCTGTCTGAAGCTTTGACTTGACAGATGGCAGATGTATCTGCTCTGACTTCTCCCTTGCGGAGCCTGTGGAAATCACCAAGGAACTCCCATGCTTGTTCAGCCATGTCATGCTGGAAGCAGTCACTAGGAATGCACTGTGCTTTTTAGATTCAAATGATGAGAAATCTGCTGCTGGTCTTGATGGTCTGTACTGAGTAGTTATTTTAGCCCTGTTCCACTTGAAAACAAGAGATTGTCTTAATAGTGTTGGTAGGCCATAGAAATTATACTTCCTTAGTGGTGGTGCATTTAGGTCATATCTGTAATGATGTGGAGACAGGTGTTTTCAGAACTTTTGTTAGTCTTCAAAAAGTAACAAATATGGGAGCTTTAAGACAAAGGCTTTTTAAAAAGTGATCTGTGTTTTCTTGACTGTTCCAATCATTATCCCTGATAACAGGCATTTCTGCTACATGCATAGCAGGTGTTACAATGCATTAAGAATAATAGGAAAAAACCCACAAAAAATAAAGACTTACATGTTTAGTTCTACATAATATTCTAGGGCATATGATACACGGAGAGTTTGTTCCCAAGTTATTTTTCAGTTGGAATGCTTCTACCCAAAAGGTGTAGATAAGATCGAATGTCTAGGTATGCCTCGTAAGTACTATGCTTAGAAAAGCAGAGTTGCATTTTTGATTTTTTTTATTAGATATTTATTTCTGATTAGATATTTGAGTTTTGCTTACTTATACTTCCTAGTATTCCTCATACTTCTGAAAACTTGTGCAGTTCTGTTTTATAGTGAGGCTATATAATGATAGTTGGGCTGCAAAATGTGTAGGAAAAGAGAGGGCTTTTATTAGAAGTTATGAGTTGCATTTTCTCAGCAGGCACACCTGCCTCTTAGACGCATTATCCTGTAACACCAAGGGCAAGCATTCCATCTAATCCAGGGCTCGCAGGAAAAAGTTCTTAGTTGTTCATTCAGTGGCACACCCATTTCCTCTTAAGAGAGAATTTTAGAAAGAAGCAGAAGTCCACAGCATGGCGCACAGAGACTATTTTGAAATACCTGGCTGCATCCACACCCATGCCTGTAGCCTTTACTCGAGGTAACTTTTTAATTATGTCCATGGGAGTTGTGTCCAAGTTGAGTAACAGAGGACAGACTCTTAAACATAATGGGCTGCCTGTTGGGCAAGTGAATTGACTGTTTTCAAAGCAGGAACATTCATGTGCCGAGCAGTACTAAAACCAAAACATCCAGATACATAGCATCTTTGAAAG
The DNA here is from genome assembly GCF_009650955.1 of Corvus moneduloides. Classification (NCBI taxonomy): domain Eukaryota; kingdom Metazoa; phylum Chordata; class Aves; order Passeriformes; family Corvidae; genus Corvus; species Corvus moneduloides. Next base: position 27,938,194 of record NC_045485.1, read on the forward strand.
CAGACATAAAACTTCGCAAGATTTTTGTAGATTTAGCGAGATAATTTGGGTTGGCTTGATGTCAGGATCATGTACGCTGGAAGAGGAATGGGAAGTGCTTGATCTGTCTTGACGTGGTTTATAGTGAGACCTGCAAAGGCACCTCCGAACAGACATTAATTTCCAGCAGGTGTGGGGATATCCATGCCAGAGCCTTGCGGCAGGGAGAGGGAATTCCTTCCATTGGGATGGATTTAGCTGGCTGCTTGAGTATGTTGTTGGCCAGGTGGAGTGGGTCATGCCTTGATCCTGTCAAAGAAAAGAGGTGGATTTTGGAGGCTGGGGCAAATCAGTGTGCAGAGGCACATTTTAAAAGTGGAGCAAACATCCCTGCTCTTGGAGTACAGATGTAGAAAAAATTGGGGTGCCCAATTCTTAACAAAAGATAATTAAAATGCCTCCTCAGCATGAGGTAAGTCACAGGTCTTCTTCAGCCTGAGGACTTACTAACCACATCTTCATATCAAACACCTTATCAGTAGGGAGGTCATGCTGGCTGTGCTGCCTTCTTATGTGCCATTTCAAGTAGCAAAAGGTTTTGAGAGGCACTCAGTGCAGCAGAGCAGCAGCAGCCCAAGGATCTGGGTCTGGGTGCTCAAGACTAGGGTAACAGTTTTCCCACAAAGTAAAAGTTCAGGTGCGAGTACATTTGGCAGAATTTACAGGGCACCTTGCTTCTACTGATGTCCTCTTGCAAGCAAGCAGACTGGCACTCCAGGCTTTTTTTCTTTGACAGGTCATTTAGAGATTATGTGCTGAAGGTAAAAAAAGGGCTTTTCATAACTTTACATATTTCTCATGAACTGTTTTGACTGTTACATATAAACAAATTTCAAGTGCCTTGTGATGTAACTCATCTGCAACTGAAATCTATTCTGTGTGAAGGAACAAGATTTCCCTTCATGTAGCAATAATGACGGTATTAGAACTTACCTTGGATTGGGCAAATTGGGTTGCTGCTGCAGAACACTGTGCTAATTCATAATGCTTGTATCTTATTCTAAAAGATTGATTTAGAGAAGTGGGGAAACACTACCTTGCTTTTGGGAGTTTGTATTATGAAGAAATACGTTCACTCTGCTGGTTTTAATAAAAAACTCTAATAATGCTTTTATTTTTGCTTAAAGCAGGAAGAAATAGCTTTTTTTCCTCTCTGTGGTGTGTGAATGTTTGGGAAATTCCTCAAGTCTGATCAGCTCTGAAAGTATGATTAAAACACAGAAGAATGAATCCATAAAGATTTTCAGCCACTTGTAGTTCAAAAGAAGTATTCCTCAACACAGGTCAAAGGCAAGGCTCCAGTCCAAGTAAACTGTACAATGAATAGTCTTCTATTACTAATCGAAGTGTGATTTTATTGGAGAGAGGTTCTTGGTATGAAACCATTTTGAATTTTGTGTTGAAAATACTATGTTTTGCAAGCTACAAAATAAACTTTGAAGAAAATTTCCAGTATGATTGAGCTGATTTTTATAAACAACTTCATACCTTTTCAGAATTTCTCATTGCTAACTACTGCACAATGCTGTGAGCAATATGATGAAATTAGTACCTTGAGTTATGTGAATAATGTTTGGATACACACTGCTTTTTACTGCTCTTTATTATGCAGTAAAATGGGACATGTTACAATATGTGGTAAATCTAATGCAATTGTACCTTTGCTGCTGCTGCTTTCAGACATGGTTCATAACACAGCTGACTCCACATGTGCTGGCTGAGGCTGTGGAACTCAGCTTCACTGATGCAATCTCAGTCTGTGCTGACCTTACAAGGGTTGGGTACGTAGAAAAACAGCCTGCCCAGATCTGATGCTAAGGAGTGTTCTCAGCTGTTTAACTTTTAGAAGTATTTTCTTTTCCCTTGCATACTCTGCAGTATGAGGAGGAATTCTGTCATTGGAGACTTTGATCTGCTTCTGTACATATGATGGTTATCAGACTTCCCTCACAACTGTTTAAGTATGTCTCCATTAAATAATTTGGCTAAAAAATTGTTTGTTTTTATAACATTAGCCCTGGGATTTTTATAACATTAGTCCATGTATACCTATGTGCTACTTAAAAAAAATTAAAAGTAGTTAGAAAGAAGAAAATAACAATTGTTAAAGTAGTAAAGCAGTAAAGACCTATTAGAAACAAGTAATCTGTGGATTGCAAATCAGCTAAAAAGTATAAAAAGGGAAGAGGTGCACTGATATCTTAACCTAATTTTTAAAAAGTGTTCAATTAAAAAAATTACTGTGTAATGACTGCATGATATTTTCCTCTTGCCTAACAGTAACATTAAAAATTTTGCTTGGGCATTCAGAGAATAGTTAAAAAAAGAGTTGGTTTAAACCTTAGGTCTCAGTCAGCATGATCAGAGAAGCAAATGGATGCTATGGCACAGCTTGGAGCTATTAAGTCTCTGTGTCTGTAGGTGTTGGTACCTCTTGGCAGCTGTTTTGTTCAGAACTGATCTCCATCACATGGGGCAGCATGTGCAGTACCAGCAGCATCCCAGCTAATCTGTCTTCTTTGGCCGGAGGGGAGAAGAGGGAGCCTGTCTTCAAACAAAGAAGACTGCAGCTCTCTCAAGACTCCTCTGCTTTCTGTGGCAGATGTCCAGGCCTAGAATTTCTGTCCCCAGCTGAGAGCTCAGCATGGCAGGAGCTGCACCAGTGTCTGTGGAGGAGAGCATGGAAGAAGGACCCTACAGTGAAGCTCTCCAAATACCACCTACGTGGTTCTGCTTCCCAATGAGCTGGCTGTCAGCAGTGATCTTTCTATTTAATGGTTTTGTTTCATTAGTGTGTTTAAAGGGCAGAAATAAAATATTGGAGGCTAATGGGGTTTGCAGTCAGGTTAAATTCAATAAGGTCCATGCTTAGTAAAATCTTGTAGCTAAAAGTCATCTTAGTGTTTTGTATAATGACAGCTTTATTAAAGAAACGTAAGAAAATCCATGAGCACAGTGATTACTTATGTAGAGGTAGAAATTCCCATGTGTGTAAGTACCAGGCTGTGTTAGTCTGAGTTTGTGTACTTTAGATAGAAGTGTTTACTTTAATTTATTGGCAGGATTGTATTTGAACATAACAAATAAATAGTTATAAAGTTGAAATGTCTTATGGATATAGATATTATATAGCTATTAGAGGACTTTGGCTCCATATAGCTATTAGAGGACTTTGGCTCCATATAGTATTTTGTCTTTCATATGGTAACACCTATAATTTCCAAGTGTCCATCTAAACCTTCGTGTTTCTCAATTGTTTCAGATTATCATAGATGTATGGAATCAGTTTAGAAAAGCTCTCTGGGACCATTGAGTCCAACCATTTCCCCAGCACTGCCAAGGCCACCATAACCCATGTACCCAAGTGCCACATCTACACAACTTTTAAATCCCTCTGGGGATGGGGACTCCACCACAGGGCTGGACAAACCTTTTGGTTAAGAAATTTTTCCTAATATCTCGTCTAAACCTCCCTTGCTACAACTTGAGGCCACTTCCTTATGGCTTATACTACCAACGTGGAATTGCTCTCCTTAAATTTTCTCCAGTTCTGTACTAGTGTGAGGTGTCTAGCCTAATACAGTCCTTTGCTTTAATAAAGTGAATATGGATTAGGATCCTAGTTTTGTCATTTGTATGAATATATCCTCTGGTTCCAGTAGGACAGTTCACAACATGGGGGTAAGTTTCATCTTACAGGTATATAGTAGTTAATTTTTAATGGAGACAGAACTTTTATGGGTGCTAAGTTTTATTTCTGCATTTCAAGCAGCAGAAAATCTAGCTCTGAAAATGTATTGCCATTAGAACTGAGATTAATTGCTTTACTGTGGTGGATCCTCGAGCTGCCTTGAGGCCTGCTCTCTACTCAAATCCAACTGCATGGGCTTTGGAACAGGACTGGTTCCAGATAGCTAAGGACTTAGACCACAAGTGAGAAAGTACTTAGCAATAAAACATGTTCTAGTGGGTGTGAAGACTATTTGAGAAGATGATCAGAGAATCCAACCTCTACTACTCTTACACGACAGGATAGTTACTTTTCACATTTAAAAAAATATATATTTTCTGTTAATGTAAAACTCTGCCTGACTAAAGGAACTCATTTTTGTTTCGCACAAAGCCTTCTTGGTGCAAAAGGAGAACAGGCATGGAGTTCCAACCTCTTCTGCCTGTTTTCTTATTCTGCAGACCAGATGTGAGATTCCAGGAGAGGACAGACTGACAGGTGTGTGTTAGCTGAGTCCAGGAGATGAGGGTGTTGCCCGCTTTCACTAGCCTCAGCAGATCAGCCTTTTGTCTATAGTTCACAATCTAAGTTCAGCCTTGTGCCATAGTTCCATGCAGAACTATGCAAATGCAGGGTTGGTGAAGTTACTCTTGTGGTGCTGTGTCCACAGCTGAGCCTTTTTTCTTTAAGGCAAGGAAAGATAGAAGTGTCTCTCATGACTTCTAAGGTACTGTGACTCCTTATCATTAAGATAAAGTGGCTCTATTAGCTGTGCAAGGTTATATAGCCCTGACAATTGTGTACCCTCTAACCAATGGTGATTACTTTTCTTTTTGCTCTTTGTAAACATAATTTACAATGTTAAGGATGATCTTTGAGTTCTTTGCAAAATGAGCCTATAAATATTAGGTCTTCATTTTATTTTGACAGAAAAGTAGAAATGTCTTATGTTTTTCAGATTACTGTTTTATAATCTTAAATAGTTAAAAACAAGATCGAGATTCTGTCTTGGCAACATTAATTCATTCATTCATTCATGATCCTAGCATTGTCAAGACCAACTTCCTAACAGTAAACTTTAATAGAACCTTGTTGTTAGTGTTACTTAGCAATGCACTGTTTAGATACTTACCATGGTTTAACCCAGACAGCAGCTCAGCCCCACAGAGCTGCTTTCTCACTCTGCCCTTGATGGGATAGGGAGACAGTTGGAGGGTTAATAGCAAGAAAACTGATGGGCTGAGATAGGAAGAGTTTAATAATTAAAATAATAATAATAATAAATTGTAGTGAAAATTGAATGGAAACTAATTTCTTTTGTGGTAATATTTTATATTCATTGCACATTAATCATAGGCTGGATTAACCAGCAACCCACTTACAAAGTCTGCCTATGAAGAATGCAGTAATGGCTCTGTAATTGTAGTGGTTCCACAGGACACATCTTAATTTTCCTTGAGCCCTTAGTATGCCTCTAAGTAGTGCTCCTTTAGTAAGCCCTATGTCTTCATCTTAGAGCAGAGTGTAATTGATCTAAATCCTGGGAGTCAATGGAGTGTAACACAAAAAAGCCCAGGATGTTTTGCCTGACAGGCAAGTACTATTGTTGACATGGTTGCAGTTTCCTCAAAGACGGTGCCTGACTTTTTGGAGGAAAATTCCACCTGATTGAGCACAGATGCTGGGGAAAGGCTGTGATGTTTTGCTTTTTTGAGTTTTTTTCTCCTCACCTTTAGTGCAAACTTCCAATTTGTTTTGTTTCCTTTGTCTTTGTGCTTATGGAGAGCACAGAGCAGGGCTACTTTTCTGCTGTGAAGATCTGTAAAAGATGAAAGTTGCTTTATTTTGGTTTTTAATTTACCATTTATAAGTCTGTTCTTGGAAGAACTCTCTTTTGGAACTAGCACCTGAACCAAATCCTGTCCTGTCAAAGCCTCAAGGTTTGACTTGGTGGGCATGATGCCTTAGTTCAGTTCCTCTTCCCATAAGGGTGCCTTGCGCCTGGATCCTGTGCCACCAGGAGCTGTTACTGAGCATTGTTTTCTTCTACCAAAGGCAGATGCCTCTCACCTGGAGATAGTATTTCAGGTGCTGTTGTGAAAGACTTGAGAGCTAGAGGCCGCTGGAGGCAGAGGCCCATGAATGGGCCCAGCAGAACCTGTTTGGTCACAACCTGATTATCACTAGAGGGAGCTGGTGGAATTCTTGGGGTACTTCATCTTCGGGGGACTGGCAGAAAGTCCCATGGGCAGGATCTGACCCCAGAGGAGATGGCTGTGTGATGGAATGCTGCTCTGGAATGAGCACATCTGTATTTCTGCAGCACTAATTTCCATGTTTTGGTACACAAATGACACAACTACTTTACCTGTAATTATAGTACAAAAGAATAGAAAAGTCTTAATTCAGGAAATTAGTCTTTCCCCATCCCCCAAGCCAGTTGCAGTTCATTAGAATGGCACCATATCTGTTTGACGGGGAGTTTGAAAGACCTTGTGAAAACAGCAGCTGCAATAGAGTGCTGTATCTAGTACCACATGGTAGACACATTTTGTAGATTTACAGAGAATACAGTCTTAGTTGTGTTGTTCCAGTATGTTACCTTAAAAAAAGACTAAGAATTAATTAAATCATAATTAGCATTGAATGTTATTTTCTTCTGCTTTTCTCCATTGCTTAGATGAAAAAGGGTCTTCTGTAGACTAATTAATTCTTTAATCATGGTTTTTAATTGGTTCCTTTTATTAGTTTTTAAAAATATTTTTAATAATTTTGGGGGGTTTTCCTAAAAATTCTGTTCTACTAAAAATATGTACTACCTTTGTGTAGCATTTTTAAGGTCTTGATGTCCCCCTTGGAGGAACATGACCATGAAATAGTCGGCTTTATGATTGACAGCCATTTTAAGGACCATCTTGTAGCAAAGATTCAGAGCACTGAGTGTATATAGTTAAATGGATTTCAGAATTCCAATTTAAATGATGATAGCAAAGATTGATGGAAGGGTGGGATTGCAGTTTAGGAAATCATCTTTTAAGAGTCTTGTGGTCATGTCTGATTTGCTTTTCTGATTGTGATGTCTGATTCAGCTATTACCGATGCTGAAAGATACACAAGTAAATACAACATGCTGCAATATCAGTCATGCTAATGTGAAAGACATGTTAAATTTAAAATTCACTTCCTATCCTGCTGCTGTGGAATCAATACGTAGACTGTTCCCAGCTGAGCAGCAGCTGTGGGATTGTTCAGCAAGAATAATTTAAAATATTTAATTGACATGAACTCACTAATGGTTAATTCCAGAGGCAAGACTGCATGAGCAATGTATGAAGCATATGCTAAGGAAACAACCCAGGCAATGACTTTGTTGCTTTTCAGTTTTCTTTCCTTTTTTTTGAGCTTATCAATCTAAAGTACATGGTATGATAGAGATAGTATTTTTTTTTTTTCTGGATTAGAAGTTCACTACCAACAGGATCACTTTATGAGAAACACAAAGGTAATTAATGACTGACTTTTGTACCACAAGAGTCAAAGACATAACACTGGTAGTTTTTGTTCCATGTTTTCAGTGTCTGGTTTTTGTGGTTGCTGCAGGGGAGGGGAGACATCAGTGACACACTGCAAGCTGGAAGACCATCTGTTCCTTGTGCTGTGCTATGCAGGCTTTGTATGCTAAGCTAATGCCAGTTTTCTGATCCATACAGCCATTACAAACACACAGTGTAGAAGAGAGGATGCTTATAGTGCAGTGATGGTAATTCCTCATACTTGTTTAACTTTTGCAAGAATGCCACACTTTTAGGGATAGACTAGAAATCCAAAATGCAAACCTGTGTTTAAATAGTACAGTCCAAGGGGAACAAACTTTTGTTGGCCGTTTTGCAAGGCCACGGTTTCACCCAGAGGCTGTTGCAGAAATAGAAAAAGAATTTGTTTGTCCTATGTCCTACTTTTACCATAATAACATTGTTGGAAGAATTAATGAATGCAGGCTACAGCATGGTTTTTGTATGTCACCAGAAAACAGTGTTTGAAGTGGTTTATTTGATTGTGGCATTGCAAGTCCTAGGTCAGTAATAGTTGTTCTTAAGCAAGTTTTATGGGTTCCTTTTTAAAGAGAGGAATTTCTATACACTCATTTAGTGGTAGCTCTGCCCTGATTGTAAGCTTATGAGTCTCCAAACTGGTTGGTTAAATGGCAAAACTACTTTTGTTGCATTGTTGCTGACTCCTTCTTAGAGCAGCATTGTTAATAAATTAAATGTTCTCTGTATGTGTCAATGTGTGTTGTTACATAGAAGTGTGAGCGCTCACTCCAAGATTACTTCTCTGGTTCAGATCAGTTTTCTGTCTCAAAGTGGTGGCAGAGATAGCAAGCAAGCACATGCATGTGTGTTACAGCTGTGTTAGGAGTAATTGCTCTCATGACAATAGGTAGTTGCTTGTGCTCATAATTAGCTCTTTAGTTCATCTGAGGAGTTGTGATCTAATTGATAAAAGTAATCTGGAGACTTTCTTCTGTCTGTGGCCAGGAGACCATAGGCACCAAGGACTTCATGATGAGCAGTTTCCTCTTGTAGCCGTCCAGGTCGAGTTTGTCAACCAATGTGCACTTGAGAGGTAGTGAGGACAACTGCAGCACAGTGTTTTTGTGGATGATGGCTGGAAAACATGGGTAATGCATCATTTAGACATTGAGAAATGGATGGCAGCATGGATGGGTCAAAGGGAGTTAGAGTTGTTCTAAGGTCACCAGGAGCTCTGTCTGCACAGCTGGCCAAGACCCTGCCCTTAGTTTAGCCAACAGGTGACCACACATTTCCAGTATGTTCCCAGCAATTGTCTGAGCTAGCATTGGCCTTCATGAGCAGCAACCTATTAAACAGTAAAATACCAAATGAGAACAGCTTACAAGCAAATACAAGCGGGAATTAATAATCTGTGTTGTGTTGCCCAGTCTTTCCAAATGAATCGGCGCAGCCCATGCTATTATTTCCTATGATGTGTCTCACCTGCAGTCTATACAGTTACCACATCCTGCCAGCGCTTCCATGAGATCCACTTTCCTCCATTAAACCTTTTTCTGATGGTGGGTGGGACCAGAAATTCTGAAAAGAAAAGTTATATTGAGACTTTCTGGTAGAAGCTGTAGCATAGGGTGTCCAAATGGCAGTGGCATTAGTGAAGCCCCCTTGATTCACACCTGACCAGGTGTATTAATGTAAAAAAAATTGTATTTGCTTCAAATGTTTTCTTTCTTTGTTTCTTTGTTTCTTTCTTTTCTTTTCTTTCTTTCTTTCTTTCTTTTTTCTTTTCTTTCTTTCTTTCTTTCTTTCTTTCTTTCTTTCTTTCTTTCTTTCTTTCTTTCTTTCTTTCTTTCTTTCTTTCTTTCTTTCTTTCTTTCTTTCTTTCTTTCTTTCCACTGTCTTCAAGATCATTGGAAGACATTTCTCATATGTCTCTTTCATCTGTGTTCCTTGATCACTATTTCATCTTTTAGCAAACAGTGGCTGATGGTGTCTAAAAGTCAGGATAAAACAGTAAGACTGACTATTTGGAATGTTAGAAGAAACTGTTGGGAGGAAACCTGTTACGTTTTTCAGTAGAGCAACATCTTTCCCTCTTTCTGACATCTTTAAGTCAGGAGTTTGCTTATTTGCTTGAAAACACTGATGCAGATGTTTCATCCTATGTCTAATTATAAGGAATAAGAACCTGTTCTGGTGGTAAAAAAAAAAACCAAACCAACAAACCATTGAGTCTGGGGAGGATTAACAAGGTGAACACTGGGAACTTGGCATAGCCAAGCTATAGAAATCTCATTTCCATTAAGGGAAGAGCAGCCAGAATGTTCTGACAGTGTGCTGGAGGGCAAAGGAAAAAGGGTTCTGTGGCATCCTCAGTGCACAGGAGCCTTAACTTGTGCATGTGCAGCAGGTTCAAATGTAGTAACATGCCCAGTGTCCAGCTGGGGAGACTGACCCTGTTCTTGACAGCATGCTGACAGGTGTGATGGCTCTGGGTCTGTCTGAGCAATTCAACACTTACTTTGCAGATATCCTTCCCCTCTGCCCTGCTTGATTTCCTCTTCAGTAGAGTGACACGGGTGTTTCCAGGATTATTAAAATATATTAATGGAGTCTCCTTTTTTGTGTGGCACTTTGCTGTTGCAGCTCAGTTTCTTCTGTTTATTATGGTGAATCCTTTTGGGAATCTGGTTCAGGATGGAAGTGCTAGATGTGGTTGTAGTTGGAGTAATTTGTTTCTGTAGGAGAAATATGATACTTCCCAGTTTTCTTTTTAAGATTCTGTGGTTTTGTGGGGTTTGGGTAGGAGTTTTTTTTACAGTCTTTGATAAACTGATCGTCTTTACTGTAGGTAAACTTGTCCAAAAATATAGCGAATGTTTCCAATACTCTGTTGAGCTGAAGAAAGTGATTTCTGTTGCTCTTGTGCTGGTTGAGAAGCAGATCCAGAAAGCTAGAGAATACTCAACCTTTCAGAGCTTCAATGCTGAGAGCTCTTCTACTAGTTTTGAGTTCTTCCACTTTTTGGCATCAGGAAACATTAGTTTCTTTCTAGCATTTACATTTTGCGACAGAAGCAGGCTGCAACAGAAGAACCAAAGCAACAGGGACTATTGAGGTTGGGGGGGTTGTTTTATAGAGGGATGGCTGGATCCTTCTATGTGAAAATAGCCCTGCTAATAAGCACCTCAGTAATTGGACGAGGCATCCAATTTCAGCCACTTCTCAGGCTTGAAGGGTAAGTGTCCTGCCCTTCATAGCAGTGCTCTGCTGACAAATTTAACCAGCAGAACTGATGATTTGAGGACACAAGCCAGTTGTTGTAATGGTTTATGAACCTCTCCTGCCAGGAGAGGATATGGAAGTCTTTGACAATGGTCCTACCTGCTGGACCTTACACAAATTTGCTTCACTGTCTCTTTGATGATCTTGTCCTTCCTGTACCACACTGCTGGAGGTTCTTCTCAGCCAGAGCTGAGGGCTGGACCTATAGTCTAAAGTTAGGCTTTAGCCTAGACTTTTATTGTATTTAATAATACTGAATGCTGGATTGCCTTTTAATGCATGTTCTTTGTCCATGATAGGCATCAGCGCTACAGAAATCATCCTGTGTGAGAGAAATAGTGTAGTTTCCTGTGGGGCGTGGGGAAGCATCTGTAAGAGAGTAAGCGATTACCTCACCTCTCCAAGTGCAAACAGTATGATTCTTGTATAAAAGACTCAAACTTCAGTTCTGGTTTTATTTACTCTAGTGTAAACTCCAATGCCTGATAGTACTGGAGCATGTCAGAAGCTGCAGTTTAGGCCCTGCTCTTTCTCAAATTAATGAAGATCTTGTGTTTGGCTACTGCTCATCTGTGAGTATATTTCATAGTTTAAAACTCATCATGCCCACAAGGCATTCCAAAAATCCACTGCTTCTCACTTTGCCAAGTAGTAAAATTAGGATTTATGAAGCAAACAGGCACATGAAGTTGAGAAAGCTCAAGATTTTTTTAATCTGAGCTTTTGTAATACGATTCTATACCGGAGAGTGATCTGAACTGCTAGTGTATTGTTGGAGAGGTATTGGTTCTAACTGCAGCCTGCAATGCCCATGCAATGCCCCACATGTGTTATTTTAAATATAGAATTGATTTTAAATATAGGAAGTTCTCACTTATGTGAATTTTTTTAATGAAGTATTTAGAAAACCATTATTTAAGTTGTGAATAGAACAGTTTTCAAATATATGGTTAGGGCTAGGGTTTTAAATCCATGTCCCACAGGCGATATGTTGGTGTGGTATATGATGGGGGAAGAGTATTGGGTGGCGGGTTTTGGGGAAGGAGTAGTTTGGGGTTTTTTTTAGCCCAACAAAATAAAGGAAGTTTTCAGCTGAGCGTCCGTTTTCTTCTGCAGAGGAAACTTGCAGGATAATGTTTAGGGTTGTTTTAGTCATTAGGGGTGAAGCACACAATAATGGCCAGCCTATGTTTGTACAATTGGAGGATATTTCTCATAATGAAGGAAGTCTCCAAGGTCAGCAGCCACAATACCCAGAGAAGTTACATCACAAAGCCACAGCTGCACCAGACTGCTCTATTCCCCTGCTTCACCCCCCACTTTTTATTTTTGCACACTCTTTCTCAGCATAAGTGTTGCTCACATCTCTTGCAAGAATAGCATGGGCTTGACTTGGGCTTATGTCTACTGTGTTATTTAGCAATTAAACACACCCTACCCCACGTTCAAAAAAAGAAACCTGAATGAGTATTTTTTAAAAGTTTCATTATAGTTTTCTAATATCCTGTACATTCCCAAACTCCATTTGTCTAGCTTCTGGTTTTGCAATGAGAATTACATTGTACTGTGGTGATGGCAGCAGCACCACCTGGATCTAGTCTGGGCCTGTGCATTTTAGTTACCTGCTGTCACATGATAGCAGTGGTCATTGGCAGCTCACACCTCTGTGTTGAGCTGTGTGCAAAGAAAAAGTCTTTGGGCTGTTTTAGCAAAATGTGCATGAGGGAAAAGAGAAAAGGCTAGATCTTAATTTTTATAGCTCACTTTGTATCTCCACTTACTATGGAAATTAATGTTACTGGTACATGAAACACCATTTGGAAACCTTGGATAAAATCTGTTTCTTTCTTGGCATTGTTCTTTTTGTGTGTGTTTCTATACATGATATTTGGTGCACGGACTCTCTTTTATAATCCTGCTTTTTTTAAGCAGTATTTTTCACGAGTGTTTGCTTGGTTTAGCTGTTACCAAACCATTTAGTAACTGACTGTTAATCTAAATTCAGCTCATCTTACAATGGCAAGAACAAGGACACTCCTAAGAAGCTTACCTGTTCTTTTTATTTGTTTTCCAATGTCCTGGTGAGATTTTCTGTTCCGTCAACAGGACAGCAAAGTGAGAGGTTGCTCCACATACTCCTCATTGCTGTAGACCTTATTCTGTTTATACCCAAAACTCTGACTCAGTGCTGTTGAAGTCAGCGAAGTCTTTCCCTGGCTTCAGGTTGTTCTGAATCAGTCTATAAACCTAAAATTCAAAGCTGCTTCTAACAAAGAAAACAAAACATTTTTCCTTCAGTTCCCAACAGAACTTTTGTTGTGGTTTAAGCCTGTTTTTCACATGTAATCATGTTCACCAGTGATTATTCAAAGCATCATATATTAGTGTGAAATCAGCTAGTATTCAATATTTCCTTCATTGCATTTGGTTCATCTACAATTATTGCATTTAAAAAGGGCGGTGGCATTCTGCCATGCTTGCTCTCTCACTCTACAATTGGGAATGGTGGTTAGGAAGGGTTGTAAACGTCATCCAGGTAGCTAGGTAACCCCTGGTATTTAAGGAGGTGAGAATAAACACTGATCTTCTTTTAGGTGTGGAAGGGTTTGAGATAGGTTGGATCGGACAAGTTGGAGGAGGATTTTTAAAGCTGAGAATATGTGTTTTGGAAGATGTGCTAGATGTGTTGGTTATAAGTTGCTCATCCTTGCCCTCCTCTGCATTGTGGCCAACACTTTACTTTATTTTCCCAATGGCGAAACAAGATTTGCTTCAGAGCATCACCTCAGCAAATATGTGGAGTGCCTTCATGGCATTCTAGGTGGAGGCTTTCTGGTAAGTAATAACCTGGTGTCTTCTTTCAAGTTTATTTTGGAGGTACTTGGTACTGCTCTTTCTCTAGTGGTTACCTGAATTTATTCATCAAATATCTTGTCAACCAGAGTCTCTGGAGTTGTATAAAAAAAGAGCTATATTATCCCATATCTATTATTAGTTACTATTGGTTATCTTATCTGCAACATGATGGCACTTTAAAGCTGAAAAACCATAGGGTCTGGGGCACAGAATCCAAATGCAAAAGTGAAACCAAGCCTCTCAGTAGATAACAGTTTGCATAAAGGGTTAAATCTTAAGTTTGTTATATTATTGAGCCATTCTCCTTTTAAATGTCCCTAACTAATGAGCATTTAGATACAGTTCCTTAATTTCTATTATCTGACATGTTCACAGTTATTTCTCTGCCTAAGCTATTTATTCAGAGGAATTGAGTGATAGTTGTCAAAGCTTTGCATTTGAATAACAGGATGCAAGGATTGAGTGTGTTCATTATAGGATATCATTAATCTGAAGCTCTTATTTTCTACCTTTTCAGTTTTGTGGACCACACTGTAGCATATTTAAGACCCCTAACTCCAGGCTTCCTTTTACATCTGCTTTTAGAAGTCTTCTTAAAAATAGGTTATAGGTCCCTTCCAATTCTTAGCACTTTATGATTCTATGATCTCAAGGTGTCCACAAATCACAAATTGAAAAAAATTGCATGCTAAGGTGCTTTGTGTAGTGAGAGGTGCTTACAGCTGTGTTACAGCCCCACTGGGACCTAGAGTGGGGTTTGCAAAGACTAGGCTTTACACACAGAATAATACAAGTGAAATCAATGGAACTTCTCCTGCAGCACCCTTGTACAACCTCTTCTGGACCTGAAGCATTGGGACTCAGCAATGGGTTTGAGTGAGGGCTGACAAGTATGTGTCTGTTCAATAGTATAGTTCTTATTCTAGTTTCTCCTTAAGAAAGTCTGTGGAGTTTGCAAATAACTCTCTACTCTTTCTTTATGGTTTTCCGGGGTACTCTTGGGTGTAGAGTCTTTATAAGTGGACACTGTTAAGTGCTATTATTGCTGGTGGGAGGATCCTCTTTTTAATCAGCTCCATTCATTCTTGATTTTATGCTAAAAGCTCTGGAGTATGGAGGCTTTATGTTTCTCATGGATAGCTTCTGCTTTGTTACTTTGCATTTCTGTCACTGGAAACTGGTCGTGAAATCTTGGAAAAAAGTAGATGTCTGTAATGAGATGTTTGTCTGAATTGAGCAAAATTTTACTAGACTTTCTACTCTAGTCAGACTGGTTTGTCACACAGGCAGTGATAATTGCTCTTAAGCAACAAGTATATTGGCAGTAGTTGTTTTGCAAAAAAAGTTATTTTGTAGTCCTCACTGGAATAAAGTTAATGCCTTTTTTTGCAAAGCATTTTATTTTTATTATACAGCCTTTAATGTGAACAAAAACTTTTAAAGCTGAAATAGTTGAAATGTATCAGTACCTCAACTGTCTCTTTCTATGCTTAAGTGCTGTGCATACACAAAGTGGCAATAGAAATATACCTGTTCTGATGTTGGAGATGTCAGTAGCAAGATGCCTACTGTGTTAAATAGGAGTAAAGCTGAATCACCTGTACAGGCTGACTGGCAAGAAGCAGCATAAATGAATGCAATTCAAAGACTGCGTTTTATCTGCCCTCTCTGTGCAACCAAAAGGAATAGTGTGATTTGTTTGCTCCATATCCAGGTACTCATTCCAGCTGCGGTGTTCATTGGGCTTCACAGTGATGACTGTGGGTGCTTCGGCCATGAGGGCTGTGGAAAGAGCTGTGCGGTAAGCAATCCCATATACCCCAGTCCCAGGTAATCCCAAAGACAAGGCGATGGCTGTACTGAAAGCTCATGTTTACCTCTGCTGTGCAGATGCTGTCCTCAGTTCTGGCAGCCTTTGTTGGGATTCTTGGCTCTGGATACTGTATAACCATTTCAGCACTGGGCTTGTCTCAAGGACCATATTGTTTTACACACCTAGAGAGAAACTGGATCTATCCTTTCACTGACTCCTCTGGGGGGTAAGTTGTCTGTTCATGAGGATGTTGTATCTTCCCCGTGTACACATGGGCTTTATTCCAGTACCTTTCAGCAATGTCCAATAACCATATACCAAGATCTGTTCATAACTTTATCCTTCTCACTTACTAAGAACTTAACAAATGGCATCAGATACCCTCGCTGCTACAGTGTAAAACCAAAACAATGGAAATACATATAGGTAATTAAATCTATACATCATATACTGTTCATGTCCATGAACATCTCTAACAAAGTATAAAGTTTTAGGACTTTGAAGGATTTACAAACTAGGAATAGTGGTTGTTAAGAAATTTGTCTTATGATTTGTGTAAGAATCTGTTTTGTCAGACTTGCTTCTGAAGCTGCTTTCCACCAGCGTAAAGTGGCACAATGCCCACATAAGTGACAATGGCATAGAACCTCATAAATGAAACTTGAGAAGGTTTATAAGGATCTTTGTACACCGCAGGGCAGAGAGGGCAAGAAGCTCCTAATGATCCCTAATTAGGGTTCTCCTGCAAAAAAGGTCTCAGTGTGCTATTCCCCATTAATGCACATAAATCCTGATACGGTTTATATCATGGCATGCTTTTAAAGTGTCTGTATGTTTTGCAACCTCAAGGCTGGATCTAGAAACAGCTTATGTCTTATGCCAGACTAGAGGCAGTTGGAGGACTAAGAAGCCACATAAAGCTCTTTGCAGTAGAGTTTGAATTTTATATTTCACCTGTATCTCTCTCAAGAGGGATCATTCCTCCTTCTCCATCCTCCTTACTGTGACTGAATGTAGAAGAACTAGGTTAAATCCTTGCTGAAGGCAAGTGCTGTTGTTCCCAAAATGTGAATGAGCAGTAACACCTTAAATATTGCAGTACCCCTCCAAATTTCTTCTGTGTTTGGCTCATCCAAGTAAGCATGTGAGGGCCCAAAGACAGCAGCACAGGAGAGTGACCCATTTGCCTCAGATCAGTGACTGCTATCTTTAGAAAAAGGCCCAGTCATGAAAAACTCTGTGATTGTTTTGAGAGAAACCTTTACTCTTTCAGCTTTCTTGAGTTTGTGCCTCACTTCAATCAGCAATAGGAAATGATGCCTTTATAGCTTAGATTATTTTTTTAAAAGAATTAAGACTTAGCAAAAATGTGTGGTTGTTATTTCAACCTGTTCCTAAACCAAACTAACCTTGCATGGAGTAAACCATTGTTTTTTCTATTTCTATTAGGAATTATTCCTAAGGGAACTAGCCTATTGGGACTCTATAGAGTGAATATCCTTGATGCAGTTACAGACTAGACATAATTTGGTTCTAGTATATGGTAAGTATCCCACGTATCCCACTCTGACACAATGCAATATGCTTTTAATTGCTGTGTACAGGTACTTGTTTGAGTATAACAAGTGGTCTGAATGTCAGGAACCTCAAAACATCGTGCAGTGGAACGTCACCCTCTTTTCCATCCTCCTTGTTTTGGGAGGAATAGAATTCATTCTGTGCTTCATACAGATAATCAATGGCATTCTTGGAGGACTGTGTGGGTTGTGCTGCAGTCATGAGGAGGTAAGTAATTTGTAGATATACCCATGCTTCTTAGATGAACATGAAACTTGTTACTTATGCTCCTGTGGAGTCTTACTCAGCAGTTACTCTTTAGGTATTCTTAAGCAACAATTCCCTGTGCAGCTGTTTCTATAGCCCTGTTGTGATTAGAATTTTCATGCAGTGTTTGATCACATGATTTCAGCTGATTCCTCAGCTGTCACAGTCATGTTAATCTGCATGAGAGCTAGGAGCTAGAGGGCTTTTTTCTGTCCAGTGACACATGTGATCATCAGCACTGTATAGGTGAAAAAACTGAGATACAGATCTCCTGGTGGTTGTGGTCTTTGCCTAAACGTTGTTGCATAGTGTGGTGCCGTGGCTTTAAAGTATGAACAGATATAATTTATATTGCACACTGTAGGTAAGCATGTGTTTCACCTTTTTAATTGTCATAGTTGAGTGTTGGGGCTCTTTCAAAGCTATTATTGTTTTCTTCCTCCTGTCTTCCTGGCTCTAACTGCAGTATAGAAGAGCTATGCTATGGTTTTCTAAATGTGGTCAGGTTAATTTTTGCATTTTTAGTTGGATACAATATTAGCATTCTTTCCATTAATATGTTTCTTTCTTTTTGTTCCCCCCACAGACATATGTTTGCTAGAAACCTGACAATGCATTGACATCGGTGCATGTGTGTGCTGTAATGAAAATACTGTGGATTTTTTTTAAAACATTCCATGCATGCTGAAATATGCATTGTTGTCAAGCTGTGCTGTTGCCATGAATTTAACTGACTTGGGGCCAGCCTTTGTTGCTGGAGTCATATGCAGGTTTTCCACTAACCTGCCTAAACCTAAAGGCAAAATGTATCCTGAATTTCTTTGGTTCATTTCATCTTGGTACAGGCAACAGTCTGAACATAGGTCACTAAAGTGGCTTTATTTATTTTTCTCTTTCTACTGACACGACAGCTGTACTTTGTACTGCTTTCCCAATAAAGTTGCTCTTTCATTCTGATCTTGGAATGAACACAAACCAAATCTAGTCTAGCCTGGATAAAAGTGAATACTGGGTTTTGGTCAGCTGGCCCAAAACCAAAGCAGCAGTAAAATGTGGATGATTAAGGGCTTTTGGGGATTTTTCTGAACTTCCCCTGTATTTCACAAATAAAGATTTGTATTAAAAATACCCAGAAGGTGTCAGTGATTCCTTCCCTGCCCATGCTGAAACACTGCTTGTCTGGTCTTGGAGTAAAGGGCCGTGGTGGCATGAGAATATGGATTTAATACAGTCAGGTTATAACCTGTTTTTCCTCTCCAGCAGTCTCTGCCAGAGTGGGAACTGCTTCCTTGCTTGGTTTGGCTCATTTACTGAAACAGGTGTTTGTTCATAATAAGGGTTCAACAACAGACACAATTGCACACGTGGAGTCTTAGTCCTGGGTCAGGGCTGGCAGTTCCCAACTGATGGCCAGCCCAGGGAGCTTGAGGGGGTCCCTGCACAGCTGAGCCCAGCTCTTGAGCCCCTCCTGCCCTCCCAAGGGGGATCATCTCCTGATTGCTCCATTACAGGCCTGAGATAAAACAAATGTGGACAGGACTCCTGTTTTTCACCTCACTCAGCAGACCCTCAGGCCTCACAGCATTCAAGGAATACAGTCCAAATTCAGGTCAGTGAAGACAGATTAATCTGAAATACCTGACTTCACCAGTTATCAGCCTGAAGTCATTATTGTAGGGTCCTGCGCAAGAACCTCTAAGTGTAGCTTGTAGCACATTAGAGTTTCATCACAAGTACATCTGAATAATGTGCTGCCAACAGCACTGCTGGCAAAGTCAGCATGGCAGCATTTCTGCTGGCAATGACATTTTTCAAGTGAAAACCAAAAAGTGACATGCTCTTTATTTCAAAGAAATGAGGCTCAGTTTTGGAATTTAGGTGTTCATATTGTCTTTGAAAATAAGTGTAGTGGTTTGGTTCAAAATATCCATTACTTACTTATTTTCCTCATTAGTTAGTTTCTATTCATAGGAGAAAAAGAAGTTCCTGTGGGTTTCAGTGCATCCTTAGGCTATTTGTAACTAGGAGGGTGGTCTTTAAAGGTAGCCAGAAAGTTCAGGTGTATCTCAGGCTGTCTGCACAGTCAAGTCTGCCCTGTACAAATACATACCTGAAAAAAACAAGTTAACTGTGAAAACAGAATTGTCCACATATATCTACACCAGAAAAATGATGATGAAAAGAGTTTGTGTTTAGAATCTCAGGATACCTGGATTTTGCATTTATTCATACCTAAATACATAGAAATAGTTGAGGGACTTTAATGCCATTTAATGCCATTTCTTTGTAGCGTCTATCCCTGTCCTGTCCTGCTATGAGGGGGAGGAAGGAGAATATTTGCATGTGTATACACACAAAATTCCTTGCATCTGTGTAGTATGGTGTCTTTGTGTGTGAAGATGCACTGTTTGAAAAACTATCTGCAAGTTTAAATTGGGTGTGGAAGGAGAGAAAGTTGAAAAGAGAGTCCTCAATGGAATCATGTATAATTACCATGCAACTTAAAGATTTTTGCCTTTATTCTTGCATAATGGTTATTTGTTCTTCTGGTACACACAATCAATTAAAGAACTGAAGCAATTTTAGAATTCCAATACACAGAGTGATTAGTCTAGAGTTTAGACTTGAAACTTCAGCACAAATGCATGTAGCACTAATAGATCCCTGTAGCACTAATGCACAACATTCCTGCTCACTATTTATATTGTTGTGTAAAAAATGGCCAGCTGGATTCCTTTGTTGCCTGGTGCATAAGAGAGTATTTTGAGAGGTTTATCAGTTACATTGTAGAGAAGTGATTGGTTTAGGTTGTATTCATTTCAGCTGGCAAAGAAGTCACTCATACAGAGTAAACCTGACTTTTCGGTAACAGGCTTGGCATCAACTCATGAATAATGATAGCAATGGAAAAGCAGTGCTTGCGACACTTGGCAAGATGTTTGAGAAACTGGCTTACAGGTTTGCTTAGTCCTTAGTATAAAATAGTTGTTTCCTGTTCCAGTGGTATCATGTGCCAGAAAAATAACCACACTGTGATTTGGTATTTGCAGAGCTCAGTTTAAAAACAAAGTCGTGTAGCAGACTGCTGTACTACTGCAGAACAAATGCTGCTTCAGTCATCACTTCCCTAGTTAGCTTCTTCTAATCAGAACGGTTATAATGGAAGTAGCAGCAAATTTGATTATAAAATAAGATGCTTGCTACTAATTTTAGCCTTTGCTTTTAAGAAAATATTTCAACCTATTATATGATCTTTGAGTTTTGTACTAAAAAATCAGTCATGGGGATTGGATGTGTGTGATTTTAATGCAGCTGTTTCCTCTGCTCTCTATGGCGCAGTGTTGATGACATGAGTTCTGTCTCTGCCTATGAGTCTGGAAAGGCAGGTTTGCTACTAATTCCGATTAGAGGGACACCTGAAAAAAAGTGTCCACAGTTATGAGAAAGTAAAACAGGAAATATGTGAAGATCAAGAATGAGGACTTCAAAATCAAACCTCCTAGAAAAAGAGGAGAGTCACAGCAGAAGGAAATGGGCATGGTGGTACGCACACTCATTTCCTTGTGTGATCTCATGTTAAGCAATAGTATGGAATTAGTTACAACATGCAGTCCAAACAGCTTTTATGAGAGGATGAGAAGCCTCATGTGTGAAGAGCCTGAAACAGCTCATGAGGAAACACAAGGAAAATATATTGTGATGTCATTGCTTCTAAAATCAGCCTTCCTGCTTTTGATAGAGCCCCATTGTTGGTTGGTTGGTTGTTTTTTTTTTCCTCTGCCTACAACTTTCCTATTGAGTAAAGCCTAAGCTCATTCTTGAATTACTTTTCTGAAGACTCACGGCAGCATAGACTGAAGGCTTGGGTTGTGCTGCAAGCGTTCAAACTGCCCTGGCTCTGTGTTACTGGGATAGCGTTTAGATGCTCAGGGGTTGGGGAATGATGACATGTGACAATGGGAAAGCTATCTGACTTTGGCTTTGCACAGTGCAAACAGCAGGCATTTCAAAAAAACACCCAGACCTTTTGTCCTGCACAAGAAGTCACGTGTACATAAATCAGGTCTGCAGCTGTGCAAGCTCAGCTGTAAGCACAGAATGAAACAATTGGAGAAATAACAGGATTTAATTTGCAAGACAGTAGAGCCACGTAGTGCTGTGGGAAAGAGTAATTTATTAAAAGTGTGAAAGTAAACCTGCCTTGCAGTTTCTAACCAGTGTTATTTGGGCTTCTATACTCTCTGCAAGATAGCCCAGACTCAGCCTGCTGTTGCAAGTCAGCAACATTTTAGTTCCCCCATAGGGTTCTGTTAATAAATCTCTGTAGTATGAGGCAAAGTATGGCCTTCTGTACAGAGACAGGGCATATTTATCATCTTACAGCCCACTTCCTCATGCTGCAGTAAGGTTGAAAAACCTTGCTTCTGTCACAAACTGTGTTGCAGTTCATGTTGTGGGGAGGAGGACATTTTTGAGCAGTCACTAGGAAATGAGAGCTTTGAAGTTCCTTCCTGAGTCTGACTCCTAGACATATTTCATTTGGAAGATCACAACGGGGGATCTTTTAGAAGGGAAATGGCTACTTAAAGACGTGCTTAACACAGGACAGTGAGTTTACACAGTGATATTAATCTGTTGTTCTGCTAACTGTTAAGCACTTCTGTCCCTGGAATCACACCCCAGTCACCGGTTCCTGCGAATATGAAATGACTGAATCAAGCTGGGGAGGTCAAAACGCTTCTTATATTGAAAGTCTTGTAAAATTTTGTTAGCTTAGAAGAACAAAACTTCCAGAGTTCTTGAGAGATGGCTTTGGAGACATGTGGAAGCTGTTTGAGTTGCCTGCTGATACCTCTTGCGCTTTGGAGTATTGTTGTGAACATCCTCCTGTACTTTCCAAATGGGAAAGCTCTGCATGCTGCCATTTACCAGCTCCCCAACTATGAGTGGTATTTTGAAGGTATCTGTTTCTCAGGTGTGATGGTAAGTGCTCAGTCTATGGATTTTTAATTGCATTCTACAGCAAATAGTATTGGATTACACTTCAGCAACGTAATTGCTTTTAAAAAAAAGCATATGGATTACATTGACAAAATCACTGCAGGCAGAAAAACTCAATCAAACTGAAAATAGTATACTGAATGACAAGTTATGTATGCTATTAAGTGCAAGTGATTTTGCAGGGTGGGTTGGGGGTTTTTTCCTGTGGTCTTTTTGTTCATATGTAATTTATGCTTGTATTATGGAGGCAAACACTAGGTTGATTTAATCACCTATGAAGGTTGAATTAGAGCTCTTTTACCCAAATGAAACAAAAAGAGCTTCTCATAATGGTTCAGATGTTTTTAAGACCTGTATGCAGTCCAGTATTTAGAAGACTGAATACAGTTCACAATGCATCAGGTACTACTGTTGTCAGGCTAAATATAGAGAATTGTCTCACTGTGATTAGCATAGTAGGATTTTCCCTGTTACGTTTGTAATATGCATCTGCAGCAATAAACTACCATGGAGTTGCCCACTGTTCATGCTATTCACTATACTCATAAAGGGCCTCAGGAACAGAAAGTGGTTATGTGATCAAAGGGCATCACACACAATCAGTGCTTAAAAAGGGTTTATCTGCATAAGTGAGGTTTTTTAATGAAGGTGCTGAACTCTTATTAAAACATTAGACATGCTTTTGAAATCATGTAGTCTCCTTAAAGCAGAAGAAAAACCTTCTGTTCTAGCCGAAGAAAAAACTACCCGATAGCAGAGTCAAACAGAAAAACAGTTGCAAATGTATGAAAGAGTTAACTGCAACAGTGATACTAATATTTTGAAGCATTTTTAGCCTTAAAATTATTACCAATTTATTAAAACTGCAGGTATCATTCTGTTACAAACCAGTCAGCAGCATGTGAGAGGATAGTGTTGTGATTCAGGAGTATTGTCTTCTCATACTTTCCTTTTCAAACCTGTGCCTCTCTGAATGGTAGTTTGTGGTTCTGGAGCCCAGGTCCTATTTATAAAAATTATCTAGGATCCGTCTTAAATAATCCAGTAGTCTGAAAAAATCAGTATGGATACTTGACAAACAAATTAAAGTTTGCATCACTGACATTTTCTAGCATAAGTGTGTTGGTAAGGAAGGCAATACCCTGATTTGTGTGCCTGTGTCAGCAAGAAAGTGTTTGAACTAATGTGTTTTATCAATAAAATATCCTTCTTTTCACTGGTTATTAATTCTTTTACTTGTGAACTTGGTTTTATTGTTTCAGCTTACTGGTGTACCTGTGCCCAAGCTCGTAGAACTTTACTGTGATGGGAGATGCTGTGCTCTTGTCTTTCAAGTACAAGACACAAGTACAGCAACAGCCTACTAAAACCACTCCAGTTCCATGTGTGCCTTAAGTAATTGTGCTGTCCTACAAATCAGCTTTGAAATATCAAGACAGTAGAAGAGATGCAATCCCTGCCTTCCGCAGGTGAAAGAGACTTTGATTTAGTATCTGCAGTCATCTCACTGACCTTATGATATTCTCTTACAGATCCTTCTTCTGGCAGTAATTCTAGTAACACTGGAGTGTAGTGTGTTCTATCGGTGCTGCCAGAGTGAGAGCTGTAACAAAACTTACAGGGTGAGTCTGTGTTTTATTTCTGTGCATCTCCTTAGCACTTGTTTCAAATCCTTCCTGCTCTTGTTTTTCCAGCACATCCTGCTGCCCTCTCCACTGCTCTGTTTTCACTTCTTTCACAGAGGATTCTAAATTGGGTTGCAAGGTCACACAAAGTGTAGCTTCTTTCTTCTGAAGCATAAGCAGGACAAAAGTAAATTAGACACACACTTTCCCCAAATCCTTGTAAAATAAAGTAAGAACATAGAATGAAGCACACCAGCTAAACAGCTTCATCCCTTTGCCTGTATTATTTGAAAGGGTTTTTTTCAGAAATTACTCAATACACACTGTCTGGGATGCAGACATATTTAATATATGATTGTGTTCCTCTGGTATTTTGGGAAACAACTTTACAAAAATGCAAGTTTAAAAACCCCATCCAAAAATTATGTAACTTAGACTTGTAGAACTGCCTTAAACTCTGTCTTAATCTTTATTTTGTATGTGTATTCTTACTATTCTTTACCTGCTATTTTTCTTTCTGAATTTTGAAGACTGGGAAAATCAAATGTGAAATTCCGCCCCAAGGCAGAATTCAGACTGCCACTAGGCAGTCTGAATGAGCATATTTGCTGTTGACACTATCCCCACACAGTAATATTTCTCTCTCTCTTTACTTCAGAGTTTTATTTCAATTGTGCTAGCCCTGCTTGGAATTGCTTTCTCAGGATACAGTTGCATCATTTTTACCCTGCATTTGATTCAAGGCCCTTTCTGCAATTCATCAAGTGGATGGAATTATATTTTCAAAGACACTGCTGGGGGGTAAGAAACATTGATGTAATTCTTCTGGAAGAAATTGTTCATCAAATCAGTAGTCAGAAACATTCTTCTTACTACAGTCTGGTGTTTCTCTAATAGGTACCTCACAGATTACCCTACCTGGTCTAAGTGCACAGAGCCTGCTAACATAGTGGAGTGGAACATCATTTTGCTCTCAATTTTGATAGCTCTCAGTGCACTGCAGTTGATCATCTGCATTCTCAAAGTAGCTGCTGAGTTGAAGCGAACACTCTGTGGGACCTATTCTGTTTTTGTCCAGGTAACAAAACATCTGAGGTTATTTCTTCAGCATCTCCATGTAACTGTAGCTTCAGCAATTTCTCTCAGTTGGGGACCTACCATTTTGGTTTATGCATTCTCTATGCTACTGCATATTTTTTTCCAGAGAATATGTACTGATAATACATTTGTTGGTTTTGATTAATCCACTAATTTCTTGTGGTATACAGAGGTTGGTGGCTTCTCATTCTGACCTTTAAGTCTAGGACTGAGAAGAAAAAAACTGGTTAGGAAATTAACACTGATGCCAAGTCCATTACTCATATGTCAGCAGAGGTTGCTGAGCACCTTTCTTCTAACATTCAATTTACAGACATTCTTACTAATGTGTGGCTTTCGCAGCAATGATGAAAGAGATTAGCACTTTGTTTTTTGTTGGCAGGCTGGGATTCTCTGAAAATGGCAAGGATATCATTGCTGCTTCTCCCCCACCTCCAGATAATGAAAGAGATGGCCTGTCCATGATCCATAGTGGTAGATTGGAGTGCTACAAAGAAAAATGAAACCCTTATCGTAAATCTCTGTCTGTCAAGCTTCTCTATTTTGGATGAAGTATATTTGAACTGTCTGACATCTACGTTTTTCTTCACCTGTCCTGTTGCTCCTGGCAAGGACAGTTCATTTTTTTACCCTCCAACTTGTTGTGACAATAGGGATGTTTGAATACAATGGAACTGCTTTTGTATTGAAATTACCTTATTTTTTTTAATAAACTGATGTAGAACTGCTTTTGTACTCCCTTGTCATTGTTTAGACCGTATGACTATTTGTTGTTCCAAAAGGGCCTGGTTCAAAGCCCAGTACATCAGGAGGGGTTGTTAGTGCATGGCATGAAGCCATGATTTCTAAATGAATGAATTCTAGTTACAGACAGACCATGATGGTGATGGAGGGCAGAGCCTACCCTGCTCCTTCCATCTTAGAAGTTCTTAATTGCAAAAAGCAATTACTGAAAAAAGTCTATCAAGTTTTCCTGTGGTAAAAAAGGCACCTGGGCCTGATTGACAGATTAAACACACAGGTCTGAACTCAGCTGTGCTAATTGGTACATGTTAATCATTGCACTGGGTTTCTTTTCACTTTATACTTAGAGGCAAACTTTTTTCTTTTAGTCGAGTATGATGTGACTTGAGGGAACATATGAGGGAACCTTGTGAGCACCCAGTGCTAGCTTATTAATATTCTTCCAGGTATCTTGAGCATGCTACAATGGAAGGCTAACGTTCATTGACAAGAATGATCAGATGAAAAAGAATAATCTCTTTTAAATTAGCAGCTAAAAGGTATTTTTACTTTCTCAGAGAATTATTATTTCATTCCCAGTGAAAATTCAGGGATTCACAATGAAATGGACATCTGGCCCATTTGCAGTTGTATGGGCAGCATTTGGCTGTATTTAGCACTCTGGTTTTTAGACAATGAACACCCAAAAGGAAAGAGAAACATGTACTTCAGACTTCAGTAATGCATGTATCCCTGTTACATCAGAACCAGTGGGATTCAGGTACACTGTCATCAAATATTAAACACTGTTAGAAATGCATACCATACAATAAGTGTCAGCTTTGGGTAAGTTATTTAGAAAAAACGGAATATATCTGTCATTTAATTCTATTTCAAGGCAATATTGAGATTTTGCCTTCATATTCTTTTATTAGATTGTTTTGAATAGCTGATTTCTTCCTGTAAGATTTCAAGAATTCATCTAAAATTTTATTTGCTTAGTTTCTTTTAAGTAGCAAGAAGTCATAAAGTAATTAATGACATTTAAGAATGGGGCTAGTCTTTTGGGAGATGGTTCAAGGTGGCATGGATGGTCAGAGGTGCATGATACAAAAGCATGATTATATAATGAGGACTGTGTCACTGCACACTTGTTTTTCTCCAGGCTTAAATATGTAACATATCATTTATCTTAAATGATAATCCTACATTTTTATGGATTTGTGGATATTGTTTGTGGACAGAAGGAAAAGAAAGAAAACTTAAAAATCAACCTGTACACCTACCAAACATCTCAGAGAATCTTGCTGATTTCTTGCCTGCAAACTCTGGATCTGTCTTTATCATTTTTTGTGTGATTGTGTCTGGTGAATTTGCATTTCCACTCTATCACAGACGTCTCTTATTTTTGGGGCTTAGATTAAATAAGGAGACATGTAATGTGGTTCTTGTTGAACTTCTTGATCCTGCAACCGTCTTTACCCATAATCCAGAATTAGCATCTCCATTACCATAGCCAGGTTCAACTGTGACTTGATGGTTCAGCTTTTAAAGGGGCAGTCTATTAATTTGAAATTGGTGGTAAGAATACTAAAGGCTAACAATGGGTCATATTTCTGAATTTAATAGACAGTTTCACGCAGGGCTTTTGGATGTAAGGCAAAGTTAACCTTGGTCCAATCAATTTAAGTCCGGATTCAATCCTAAGTATTTTGTCTCTAACAATAGGTGCTATGAGCTGTGCCTGGTAGCAGAACCAAGATTCCTGTAAAGAATATTAATTAACTGGCTTGAAATCTAGACATAACCAGTGATCCCGATGGTGGTGTTTGAGGCAACATGACCATCCAGCTGCAGAACACAGACCTCACCCAACAACAGGGAGAAGTGGCCCTTGGGGCCAGGACAAGGCTTGCACCAAGCTGGAATATGAGAAACCCATTTTTGCACAAGAGTTCCTGGACACGAAATGCACGTCCTGCCTGCTGAAATCCCCACATAAAACACCCCAGGCACACCAGGAAGAAAGCTGCTGATTTGAGTTTATGAACTCCTGGCAGGGAGGAGTTAGTGCTGAATCTGCATTAAGAGTTCCAGCATTATTTGTCCCCCACAGCCAGTGCGTTTTGCCAGTGTATTAGGATTCTGTGTCTGGAACAGTAATGCCATTTATTTAAAAGACTGCAGCTGGAAATCACTGTAGACACTCGGTTTTGCAATAAAATACTGTGAAGCCCCATCCATACCTTTGCATTTTACGGTATATTTATATTAATCCTTGTGTAGGTAAAAGTGACTCTTGCTGAACTACAGTTTCCTGATTGTTCCCATTATGGATAGAGGGGTTTTCCACATAGAGCGGCAGAAGACAAATGAAGCTGCACCAGCTCTTTAAAGGGTGTTTAACTGCAGAGGTCTGCAGGCAGCCAGCACAGCAGTATGGGCAGCAGGCAATAGACACACATCATTCAAATCTGGGAACTGTGAAATGGTGGGGGTTCAATTCAGCCTCACTGTGTGATCTTATTGAGACTTTTTGTCAGAATATTCAATTTGGGAGTTTGCTTATTCTTTTCTTTCAAGGAAAATTGTTGAAGCAAAAGATCAGCTTTATCTTTTCAATAGAACTTTGGGGATTTTAAAAACAGTCAGAGCATTTCAGCATCCTCAATATGAGATTGAATATGAATATGAATATTGAATATGAATAGGAATATAGTTTAAAACAATAAAGGGATATTCATGACACCAAACTGCAGACTTATAATTTAACCAATTAAATAGGGTCTTTTTATATAGGTCCTGAGAGAAGTTCCTGCTTTTCAGACACCCTCTGAAGATAATACAGACTTGAGAAGCTGAGGTACTTTGGCCAGTTTTTTGAGTTCCTTAAGAAAAAGGTAAGAGGAGTGTGCTTAGGCATACAGATAATATGAACGTTTGGGGGAGGCATGATTAAAAGTGGGAATGGAAAAATGTTGCCTGTCAGAAGTTTTTGTTGTATTTTTTCATAAGAACAACATGCAGTTATTTTGCAAATCAAGGAAGAGTAATTTAGAAGATTCGGGGGTCTAAGGCAAAGTAAAGTTTATATTTTTACCCTCAAACAAATGTGGAGATCTCAAGGGCATTGCTCATGTGGTTTTTCTCTTTCTCAATCAAATGGAAATCTGGAAAAAAAAATAAACCAAATAGCCTACATATGCACAAACAACTTATTTATTAAGGACTGTATTAAGGAATGACTTTGGATTTAAGTATTATAAGAGGAGGTAAATGTTTTCTCATTTTTACCTCACTTAATTTACAAATGGGGCAGATACAACCTGGATAAGTTGATCTTTCCACTGCGCTATTGATTTTCATCCATGGCAAAGGAAAAAAAAATCCCTACAGAAATAATTTTGAACATGTGACATCAACCTGTGAAACTCCAGAATTTCATCATAGATTTGGTCAGATTTCGAAATCTCAGCTTTGGCTTACTCATTTAGAGAGAAGCAGAGTCCTCCATTTAATTCAGATGTGTTTAATTCAGAAGGTTCCAGAAAGTGAGATTTAATTCATTTAATTCAGAAGGTTCCAGAAAGCGAGATTATGAAATTCAGTATTCTGACAGTGCCTGATAGGAATAGTGATTAAAATTGGTGAATTATTGTATACCATAGTCCTGGTCAATAACACTTAGATTTTTGTGTCATTGCAGGGAAACTGCTATACTTTAGTTATGTTCTGAATCTTAGTCTTCTATCCAAAATAATCATAATTTTTGTGAACAGTATTAAAATAGCTGCCAAGGAGATGGTGCTTATTACAGATAATTTTAAGTTGCCATACAATGGAAAATTGTAATTGTAATTTTAATTTAGAATGAGTGGGACTGTGTCAGTGCTCGAGCACAGATGACATTTTTAAAGAATTCCCAAGTGACCAAAAATGCCTATTTTTTAATAGAAGTTTGCAGGTGGCTTTGTATGCCTAAAGCTTCAGACACAACCATGTTGTAATGGATATATACTCAAAGAAAGTGCCATTGCAAACTTTAGTTAGGTGGTTTTTAAGCTTTCTGTGTTTAAGGTCCAATTTTGTTCTTATTTTTCAGTGAGACTGATACAAAATGTTTACAGAACTTGAATAAAGCAAAAGAAGCCTTTGGCACTGGGTAGTGTATTTGGATAAGGGTAACAGTTAAGATTATCTGGATCTTATGTTTTTAATCATTGAAGAGTGTGGCTTATCCTGTCTGGCAACAGATTAGGAGGAAGATAACACAGTGGGGTCATTTTGTGGAATTTCTGAGCCTAATTTCAGCAATACTAAAACTGCTGGAAAGGGGATGAAAACCTCCCCATCTCCATCTATGAATATCTGGGCCTTTCCATCCCTAGAAATATATGCCACACTTTGTGCTAAAATTACATTTCCAAGGGAACTGTGGTGGGTAGCAGAGCTAACACAACCATGCACTGGTGGGCACACTGATCCCAGTGACCTCAGTCCTCCTTTTTCTGCTTGTGCTACACCAGTTTGGTACTGTGAACAGGCAGGAGCAGGCACAACTTGGCCTCCTTTTGTCAATGCAGAGCAGATACACAGAGAAGAAGTGTCACTTAGAACTTTTCACAGTGTGCTTGAGAAATTGTGCTCTTGTGCCACATATCATAGGGATTATTTTCTCAGTAGCATACAAGCTGTAGAGAGAGTGATGAAGATAGTGAAGAATGTAATTAAGCTTAGTCTGTAAGTCCATTTAAATCTGCTTTCAATTCAGTGACAAGATTTACACTCTATGACAGTCTGAATGCTAATATGTGTGATTGCAGGTTGGCAGAAATAGAAAAAATTTCTTTGATTTTCTGAACTGACGAGGTTACCAGAATCTTTTGTTTGCTCTTGACACACAGAGACATTGTGCAATTGGTTTTATTGTGTTCACAAAAGCAAACAGGAGCAGGGAGGGGGAGGTAAGGATGTGGGGAGTAGGAGGGATAGGACCATAAAAAGGGAAATTGCATGTGCCTGTTCTGTGTTTTTATTTCATGTTTTCCACAAGGTTCATGAATGCAAAATGAAGCTATTTCTCCTAAGCTGCTTGCTGGTTTCCTGCTGTTGCCAAGTTGGGGCAGTGAACAGGGAGTACTATATTGGCATTACAGAGACTGTCTGGAACTATGCACCTGGTGATGCCAATGCCATCTCTGGGCAGCTTTTTGCCGAAGAAGAGTAAGTAAAGCAGTGTCACCGGTTGAGTTTTATTTTACAGCTTCATCTGCTTTAGACACCAGAGCCACACTGAAAACCTGATGAGTCTTGTTGGTGTCAGTGGATTTTCTGTCAGACATTTAAGGGAATTTCAATTTTTTTTCCTGGCTCGCTTGAGAATTGCATTCCAATGTTCTGCTAATTCAGAGCATTGGAATATGTAGGGGGTGTGAATTTTTTGCAATGAAATATTTAGTAAGTAGAGACTAGAATAAGACCCTCAATGTCTAATGGTGTTTTATTTTGAATGTCTAAGGTGCTAGTGCTGAAGAGATGATTTTTGCCGTTGTTTTTAAATGCAGAAACTTGACAAATTTAAAACTTTCCTACTGAGCACAGGTTTCCTTTTTAGTTCATTGTTGGCAGGGGTGGTTTTCACTGGTACAGAAGCACAGCTGAGTACTTTCACCCACTGTGGAGGAGCTGGGTTGCTCGTTACGAGGCAGGGAGGGTCCTGTGCAGAGTGAGAGCAGTAAGTAGGCTGAAGATATGTAGAGTGAGGAGGAAGGGAGCACCCTGGAAGTCTGAATAATCAATAAAGAAAACTCAGATATAAAAGGCATCAGAAAAATACTTGAGAGAGGAGAAGTATTCCTTTCTTCTATTTTTTCAGTGCCTTTAAAATTAAATAGAACTATATCAAAGCTAAAACAATGATGAGAGAAATCAGAAATTAGAAAAATCTCAAAAATGCAGTTCTCATTTGGTTTGTGGGTGAGGGATTAGAAGATTTCCTGTGGTTTGTTTTCTCTAGTGAGGGCCTCAGCCATAACCTGCCACTCGATCAGGTGTGAGGTGAAGCAGTCAGCTTTTTACTTTTTCCATTCACAAACTTTGTGAGGTGTAAGACACTGCCAGGGATTCAGCAGGCTAGTAATTCTGATCAGGGGTGGAAACAGGGCATCTTGTCTAAGAATTGCAGAGCTGTGTTGTAATAAAACAGGCCACTCCTATTCACTGCTTTTCTCTGGTCTGTGGTGACCTGCAGCATGCTACATTAATTTCAGGTTTTCAGTGGTTGTATGCCTGCAATGGAGCTGGTCCCTTGTATTGTACTTTTCAGTTTCAGCTTCTCTGATTCCCCTTCTCCTCCCGGACCCTTTATGAGGCTGCGCTTGTGTGGAGATTGATATTTACAGGAGCAGGGAAAAGCAGAGTGCAGAAGGAATACTTTACAACTAAATTTTGTCTGTTTAAATGGTCCAAGAAGAGCCAAAACATATTTGTTCGATTTAGGTTGTTGCTCAAAAGCCTCATGCACTCAGAATTATAGTAACTGGGCCTTTGCAACTCAGTTTATGCTCCCCAAGTGGAGCTCTGAACTGGCATTTTAATTACACTTCAGACCTGTGCTTGCCGAGGTACCTACAATTCCTTCCCCACATGCTCAAACAATACTCTGCCTCGTAGAAAATACTTTGCATTTTTCGGCAGTATTAACTTATTTCACAACAAGGCTTGCACACAGTTGTGCACAGCACTGCAGAGGCCTGGTCTTTATTTGAGACTATTAATTAAAACCACACTACAGGTATGTTTGTGTATTTTCTTTACAGGCAGGCTGAAGTCTTTCTCAAAAGAGGTCCACACAGGATAGGAAGAACTTACAAGAAGGCTATCTACGTTCAGTATACCAATCATTTATATGATGTGATACTTGACAAACCTTCCTGGCTGGGTTTTTTAGGTCCTATAATTAAGGGAGAAGTTGGAGATTCCATTACTATTCACTTGAAAAACTTTGCTTCAAGAAACTACACGCTGCATCCACATGGTGTAAGATACACAAAAGAAAATGAAGGTAAGCTTGATTCATTTCTGTGCCAGAATTTATCAAAAGTTAATCATCCCTCTAAGTGGTACTCTCTCATCGGAGAGAAGACTGGTCAAGTAAATAGAGATTTAGATTAGGACACAATCAATTTAAAATATAATCTAAGTTTGATAATTTTTCAAGAGTGAAATACAAAGCCAAAAGTGGAATTTGTAAAGAAGGCAATTTTAGATCAACATTTTACCTGAAATAAGAGTATTTGTGCTTCAACCAAAATAAGGGTATAAAGGTATATAAGAGATTCAGATATGGGGGGGTATATATAAAAATTTGATGCTGTGAGGAAGATATTGTTAACAGTAATAAAGTACTTTTCTAAGTTCTTAACACTAAATTTGTGTATATGGTATATAAGATACACAAGAGTTTCTTGAAATGGAGAAACAGATACTGCTCAGTAAATAATTAATGAGATGAAATTCTGACACACTCTAAGATGTAGTCAGGGGTTCTATTGGGATAGGTGATGGCTTGTCCTTGCAATAGCCAGTCTGGCCACACTCAGGCAATGGGGGATTTTCTGCACTGGATGGCATCAGAATATGGCTGTTGAAAGTTTTATTACTGAGCCTTTAAAACAGTGTGTGAATTGTTGAGAATATGATGTCTCAAAATCACTCTTTTAAAATCCTTCATTAGAAGAATTTATGAAGTATCAACCTAGCTTCTAGTATTTTGTGGACTTTTTCATTACAACTAGTCTGTGTCTTGATAGAGACACTCTGTAGGATCAGAACAGTGTATTATTATGTAGCAGTATGTACACTTTTTGGAATTTTTTTCTATTGCTATCATTGCAGTAGCACCTATATTCCTTCAGGGCATATGCAATTTTTTTAGAACAGGTTACAAGATTAATATTTAACAAATGCTTTACAAATATTCGAATTGTTATATTTTTACAAGAAGTACATAGTCCCCTCCCAATAAATTAAGGACTAGCTTTAATGGGCCATTAATCAAAGTACTCCTACGGACTTCAAAGGCAAATGAAAAGATGCCTAAAGAGAAAGAAAACATCTACTAATCTGATTTAAAAGTTGTGGGTTTTTAACCTGTATTCAGATGTTCAGTCCATTTTTCTGCAGCATGTAGTCGACTTTCAGCATGGCAGGTGCTATCCTGACACCCTATTGTGAATGTGTTGTGCTAATGGTGGCTGTATGGAACTCTTCAGGTGCTCTTTACCCTGACACCACCAAAGATTTTCAAAAGCGAGATGATGCTGTGGAGCCTGGAGGCCAGTACACTTACACATGGGATGTGACAGAAGATCAAGGTCCAGCTAAAGGAGATGCAAACTGCATAACCAGGGCTTACCACTCCCACATAGATGCTCCAAGAGATGTTGCCTCAGGGCTTGTTGGGCCTTTAATAATTTGCAGGAAAGGTAAACCATAAATAAATAAGTGAGTAAATAAATACATATGCAAGGTGATTGATAATGATCACTGATAAATATCAATGAAGTAAATTCCTGGAAGAGGAGAAGACTACAATTTATTTTGAAATAACTGCTTTTGGTCTTCTCAATTAGCTGCCTTCAATAGTGTAGGAAGTAGTTAGATTTTGTGTATGAGAATGAATATAATTTGCAGAATACTTTGTCCACAAATCCAGGTGAGTGAAATGTGCTATGCTAGCCATGTGCAAGGAGTAAATACTGATATAAGAAAGAGATTAACATGCAACATTTATTCTCAGTAATTTTATAGAATCTATCAAAAGGGATTTTTGTTTCCTGAGTATGTCTGTAAGTTTATGTGTACAGTCACACTCAAGAAGTGTCAAAACATGAAGTAAACAGGGTCCAGCCTTACTGAGACTAGAGTTAAAACTGACAAAAAAATAATGTCAGTTACCAAAGATTTTGAATATACCGCTTTCTTTTTCAGATACAATGAATAGGGACAGTGATCAACACTTTGATGCTGAATTTATCCTTATGTTTTCTGTGGTGGATGAAAATCTCAGTTGGTATCTAGAGGACAATATCAGAACATACTGTTTTGAGCCTTCCAAAGTGGACAAAGATGATGAAGACTTCCAGGAAAGCAATAAAATGCACTGTGAGAGAACATTATGTTAATGTTGCTTGCCACTAATATTGTGAAGTAATATTTTTCTGTCTTGTCTCTTTTAAAGATGAATTGTAGATTTTTTTTCTAATCAAGTCTCTTTTTAGAGGATTAAGAAAGATTCTTTTAAATAAAAATTTAAAAAGTTTAAAAGTGATGGCAGATATTGCACAATCAAACCTTTGGAGTTGTGATATAAAATTCTTAGGGGCCAAGAAGATCTTTGCCAGTGTAATTTTCCCAGGCACTCTGAACAGATTTGTGTTACTTTGCTCTGTTTCTTAGTCCTGAGCTCTGTACTATAATTTCACAGTTTAGAAAAACAGTTTTTACCGTTAGTGTAAACAAAAATGACACCTCTGGCTCTGACATGGATTCCAGAATTATAGCTATGTAGAGGAAGCATGTGTCTGATATTGGCACTGATTTTCAAAGGTGTGGAGCTTTCTTTTGAAGCTCTTTCTATTTCAAAAAATAGAGTACTGATAAAAAATAGAGTATGATACCTGCATTTGAAGAAAAAATCCTAAGGTCTGTGAAGTTAACTGTAATAAACAACATTTATTTTAGCAATCAATGGGTACATGTATGGATACCTCCCAAACCTCACAATGTGTGTGGAAGATAAGATAAAATGGCATCTTTTTGGCATGGGTAATGAAGCTGATATCCATTCAGCCTACTTTCATGGACAAACCTTAATAGAAAGGCATCATCGAGTTGACACCATCAGCCTCTTCCCAGCCACATTCATTGATGCTGTCATGGTACCAAGGAGCCCTGGAGAATGGCTGCTCAGCTGCCAAGTGAATGACCATATTGAAGGTACAGTACAAGTTTCAGTGATCAGAATTCTTTTAGCTTGAGCTAAGAGTTTACTGAGTCACTTTTGCAGGGCTCTTGACCTCGTGATATGCCAGGCACTATTCTCCTCTAGGTAACAAAACTCTCATAGTAATTAAAATTGAAATGCCTACAAGTGCATTAGATGGGTTTGAGCACATAGTCATGGGAATCAAGGGATTCTTTTCTCTAATGGACATCATCATCAGCTGGCAGCAATTAGCACAGCTTCACTTTTGCGAGCCTCACCCTTGGACAAAAAACCAGCATGATGTTTGCCTCTTGCTGGAGATAACTAACCACAATTTTCTGTTTGCCAACAAAAATGTTGGAGCTCATTCCATGTTTGGCAAGGGGCACGGGACAGGCAGGCTAACTTGCCTGCTGACAAATACATGTTCTGGAAAGTGAACAAGCAGAGATGTTCTTTTCTCTTCCCTGTATTATCCTGTATTTTCAGTTTTAATACCCATATGAAATACTTAGAAGTTAATTCCATGCTTTTGAATGATCTATATTCCTGTAAGTGAGGGAAGTAATTTGTCACAGAAGTGGGAAAGAACACAGAACTGAAAATCATTCTCCAAGATTTGAAAACTCCGATAAAAAAAGAAGTATGTAACTGACAGACTCAATTACACAGAGGTTCCAAGCTTTGAAATAGTTACCACATCAAGCAATATCCTGATATAGATGAAGCATCCTGGGCAAGACTTAAATCCTACAAATTGGCCTGATTTATAGCTGTAAAAGGGCTCTTTTCAGTATACTATTTGTATCTCCAGCAAGCAGATTTGCTAACTGCTTCCCTTAGGATGCAGAGACTTGGGAGTTCCATAAGTAAGCGGTTGATTATATTTAGATGCAGAATGGTCAGTCTGGTAACATCTGACCTTGGCTGAAGTGTTCTCTGACAGCACTGTGTCCACCCTCCCCTAATCTTCTCTGCCATGCCTGTTGCAGCTTTAGAAGCAGAATGCCCTTTACCACACCTGTCTGCCTGCTGTAGATACCATGGCTGTGTTTCTACATCCTAGCTCAGCTGGCGTGCCTTTTTTTACAGCATTCATCTTCCACTTTGTGATTTTCATATTCATCAATGGGGTGGGAATCGTCCAGGGAACAGAAAAGCTGTTGGGCACAGGGAAAAAGAAAACAAAATGCGGTTCCTTCTCTCTAGGTTTCTCTACCTCCTTATTTTCCAGGTGGTATGCAGGCTCTTTTTAAAGTAGAAGATTGTAAGAAATCCACACCAGATCGCAATGAGAGTACAAAGATAAGACAGTACTTCATTGCTGCTCAAGAGATCATCTGGAATTATGGCCCATCTGCAGTGAACCATTTTACAGGACAAGAATTAATCCTTGACAGGTAAATGCCTCTAATTAAAGAATTTTTATTTTCCAAGCAGAATTGATTTAAGCATGCTAAATAAGGTAAGACATATGGTAGAACTGATTTCTAAGCAGAATTGCTCATCTGTGCTTAAATATTAATGCTAGAATAAATATCAGACCAAATTAGGTCAGTTATTTTCCTTGTAATCTTACCTTAAATTTTGCTGCTATGTTAGTCACTTCACTGGGATTAAGATTAATTATTATGTCATATGTAGGCTGTGACTCCTGATTATTCAAGATGGTTGATTATTTTGAGTTAGGGAACAAAGTAGGAGTTCATGACCATTGCCTTAGGTGATGAAACTCATGCTAACGGTATCTCATCTAGGAAACAGCTTGCATGACATAGCTTTGCCCTTTGCACTGTGTTTACATATTTAAGACCTGGATCAATTCACTGAATACATTGATTCCTCAAGTTTTTCATCTGTGAGTTAAAGCATACTTACCTCTTTCACAAGCGACGAGGCACAGTTCATTGTTTGAATAGTGCTTGAAAAACACTGAAAGGTCCTTTCTTAGAGAGTAAAACTGTTGACTGAATCTTCTCACTTTGTATATAGATGTTACATATTCTTGTTGTTTGTATCTGCTCCTGTTGAATTTTTGTAACTTCTAATTAAAAGAAGAATAAACTCAAGGTTATGAAATGTTAACTAGAAATCATCCTTGGTGAGTCTCTAAGCACACTGGCTTTGTAAGGGCAACACAGCACAGTGGCCTTTTCTTAATGAGAAGTTAGTGAAGGATAATGGATTCCTGCACATCCTATATGGGACTGCATGTAAGTGTGTGGCCATACCACTGAAAAGAAACCCAAAAGACAAACTCAGCATATCATACCTCAGAAAACAGGGTTGAGGTCTGACTGCCTTTGTACAACCAAACATTTTGACTTGAATTGTTTGCATCTATTGCTACTTCTTTTACACAGTGAATCTCAGATCTTTTTTGAACAAAGTGGGACAAGAATTGGCGGCTCCTATAAAAAAGCAATTTACAAAGAATACACAGATGGTTCTTTCACTGAACATAGAAAAAGGCTTGCAGAGGAAGCACATCTTGGACTCCTAGGTAAGAGAGTAACTGTCACCCCAAGACAAGAGTCTAAAATTTTTTCATGTCAAAGATTTATGAGAGTGAACAGTCACTTCCACTGGTTAGTGAGCAGCGCCCCCACTCTCCAAGAAGTCCTCAGCTCTCCCTGCCTCCAGCAGTCGCTAGTGCCTGTGGTTTCCCCCAAGGTGTAAAGAAGCTCTTAACTGCAACACTGTCATGGTACCCAGCTTCCCTGAAGGACCATGCCATGGTCTCCAAAGGTCTGGCTCTGAATTACAAGGCCAGACTAGGTGAGTCTAGTCCTATTGATAACCTTGCTGCTTCTGGCATGGGTTGGTACTAATGTCTGTAAATCCCTTTCCAAAGAGGGGAACTGTCCTGAAAGTCACTGGGCCTCCACGTGAACTGGGAATGGTTGCTGCTGGGCTGTTCTGTGATTCAGGCCATATGCCAGTGTCTTGGGGTGACTTTATGATGTGTATCCCATATTGCTGCCCTATGCCCAGAAATTAATTTTTGCGCTTTCTATGCCTTTAAACTGAGCCTGAGAAGAGGAAGGAAAAACCGAGCAAAACTTTTTCAAAGCAGTTTGCAGCTTGTTCAAGGTCGCACAGAGATAACGACTTTTTTTTTCAGCTGCGGCAGGAGAACGAGAGGGAAGGGAAGTACCCGGGCTTGCTTTTCTTTCCAGTTGGTTTTCGGCAGTTTTTTTCCTCAGCTCTTTTTCCTTCGGAGAGTTGAACTTTTGTTTTCTTGGGACTTTGTTTTTTCTCCTTTTCTCTCTGCTGGACTGTTTCAACATCAGAATACACTGGGAGGAGTTTCTACTGAGGCCTTGGCCCTGGAGGTGGGCCCGCCACCCCGTCCAGGCTCCAAGGAGGGGGAGAGAGAGATCTATGGAAGGACTCTGAAATTTTCCCAGGTTTCTCTCAGCGGATCAAGAGGTTTTATTATTTGGCATCATTATCCCTTTTCCTGTGTGTTGGTTAAATAAATAGTTTTTATCTCTTTCACTTTCCTTCTAGGAAAATTTATTTTTTCCCGAACCTGGTGGGGGAGGGATGGTTGTGACCTGCCTTCTCTCAGAGGATATATTTCTAAATTTGGCCAAACTGGAACAGCCAGGGACCTGGTCTGTGGCCACAGAGGCCTAGGGGCATTCCTCATGCAAGGGTAAAAGCAGCCAGCCACTGAATGCCATAAGTTTGTGGTGACCTTTACACCATTTGATAGAAATACCCTGTAATTAGACCATGTACACTTTTCTAGGACCTGTGATCAAGGCTGAAGTGGGTGAGCGCATCAGGGTGACCTTCCGGAACAATGCCAGCCGCCCGTTCAGCATCCAGCCCCACGGTGTGAGTTACCACAGGAGCGAGGCAGGGGCACGGTATGGCACTGCCCCCAGAGGTGAGCCACGGATGGGGTGCTGCAACATCTGAGCACACACTGTCTTACCTGTCCGTGTATTAAAGGTGATAAAAGAAAGAATGTTCATTAGGCATAATTCCCAACGCTGATTTCCATAATAGGTACCGAATCTCCAGCCTCTCATGTGAGTCCCGGCACTACATTTACATATGAATGGGATGTGCCAGAAGATGTGGGTCCCA
Organism: Corvus moneduloides; assembly: GCF_009650955.1. Taxonomy (NCBI): domain Eukaryota; kingdom Metazoa; phylum Chordata; class Aves; order Passeriformes; family Corvidae; genus Corvus; species Corvus moneduloides. The sequence goes on from NC_045485.1 coordinate 27,977,810, forward strand.
CAGACCAAGACCCAGACTGTTTAACCTGGCTTTATTACTCAGCTGTGGATGCAGTCAGAGACACCAATTCTGGCCTTGTGGGTCCTCTCCTGGTGTGCAGGAAAGGAGCTCTGCTTTCTTCTGGGAAACAGGTCGGTAGAAGAAGAAAAGTGGAAACCTTTGCATCATCACAGCTGAATCTGCTTTCTCCTCCCAGACTGCACCACGTTTTCTCCACATCACAGTTTCACCCATGTCCTAAGGGGAATACACAACATGAAGAAAGTGGGGTTGGTTTTCAATCTTGCTCCAGATAGACAGTCACTGCAATGTGGAAAAACCATCATCACAAGCAGCTGCTGGCATTCAAGTCTCAGCTATGATTCGAATCTCTAGGAAAATGTAGAGATTTTAAAGACCAAAATACAAACTCACTTCCAGAGGTGGTCCCTGCTGGTAGAAAGAGCATCAGCAGTAGGTACTTAGTCACCAGATACAGCAATTACTGAGCTTTGAGATTATCAGAATGAAGTATCAATGTATGCATTTACTCTATTTTGTGACTTGTACTCATAAATTATTATGAGCATAGGATTTTTCTCACTGACATTTTCTGTTCACTCATTTCTATTTTTCTTTCTACTATTTCTTCTCAACAGAAAAATGTGAACATGGAGTTTTTTCTACTTGCCACAGTATTTGATGAGAATCTGAGCTGGTATTTGGATGATAATATTTTGATGTTTACACTAAGTCCTGACAAAATTGACAAAGACGATGAAGACTTCCAAGAGTCTAACAAAATGCACTGTAAGAAAATTATTAGTTAGCCAAATATTAATTTCTACAATAGGGTTTTTACTTGTATGGTTTCATGTTTGAAGCTGGAAAGCTGTATAGTGCAGAGACATTTCATTCCTTTCCAGTGGAAAAAAACCCAGAACATTTCGGTGCAATTCAGTTTCAACTAAATGTGATAGTTCAAAGTATAATGCCAGCTGTTCAGTGTCTTGCATGGCAGTTGAGGATTTAGCATGGTTATGTACCACTTTGAGCAGATGTGCAACCACTACAAGTGCAACCAGGCAGCAAGACAAAACTGACCTCTGCTCTACAGATGATATAGCTGAAAGGAGGTTTTTCACAGAGTTACAGAGCAGTTGAGGTTGGACGGAACCTCTGGAGGTCACCTAGTCCAACCTCCTGCTCAAGTAGGGCCACCCAGAGCCACTTGCTCAAGACCATGTCCTGATGACTTCCAAATACCTTCAAGGATGGAGACTCTACCATCTCTCTGGGCAGCCTCTGCCAGTGCTTGGTCAGTCTCATAATTTCCTGATGTTCGGAGGGAATCTCCTGTGTGTCAGGTGGTGTCTGTTAGTGTCAGCGGTGCTTCTGTCCCTATCACTGGGATGAGCCCGGCTCCATCTTCTTGGCACTCCCCCCGCAGGTGTTTGTACAGGTGGGTGAGATCCCCCAAGCTGCCTCTTCTTCAGGCTGAAGGGTCCCAGCTCTCTCAGCTTTTCCTTGCAGGAAGAGATGGTTTCTTGTCCCTTCATCATCCTTGTGGCCCTTTATTGCCCTCTCTCCACTATGTTCATGTCTTCCATACTGGGGAGCCCAGAACTCAGCACAGCCCTGCAGGTGTGGCCTCAGCAGTGTGAGCAGAGGGCAGGGATCATCTCCCTCAACCTGCCAGCTGGACTTTGCCTCAGAATGAGTCTTTGCTTCTTTAATAGGGCAGAACTGAGTTTCACACTGATCAGTGTTTTAGTACTGCAGAAATGTTTTTCAAGTTTCATGGAAAAAAGACGTTTTTATCCTCAGGCCCTAGCCCTGCTAGTAAGTCCTAATCTTTAAGCATATTTATTTGTGCATTTTAAAAAATGTTCCCCTCAGGGCCGTTCCTGTTCACAGACTCTTGGTGCAGAGCATTCAGTGGTACCTGTGAAGCCCAGGATTTGAAAGTTTTGCAAAGGACTATCTAGAAAGGGTTAGAAACTCAAACTAAAAAAACCCTTCTGATTGCCTCCACTGTATGGCTGGAGGATGTTGCAGGGTGTAAAGTGGGATCCTTTATGCATCCTGAATATGTGACGAGTAGAAAGCAGGGAAAGTTCCAGTTGGTCAAGGCAGCAACATGTGCTGTAGACATTGAAAAGGGAAACAGTTAGAAATTATTTTTAAACACTGGGGTTTAAAAGCTGTTTTGCTTGAATTGATTCTTTAGTTTTGTTCATGTGATATTTTATTATTGATATTTCTGTCAGTCTAAGGCATGACATTACATCTGAAGTGTTTATTAATTAATCTCTATTGCAGAATTAAGTAATATATTAATCAAGGTGGGTTTTGCTTTCTCTAATCTTCTATAGCCATTAATGGTTATATGTATGGAAATCAGCCTGGTCTTGAGATGTGTAAAGGAAGTGTTGTTTCCTGGCATTTGATGGGCTTGGGTTCAGAAGTTGATGTCCATGGGATATACTTCTCAGAAAACACATTTGTAACTAAAGGAACAAGAAGGGATACAGCAAATCTGTTTCCACATACAGTTCTTACAGCTATTATGAAGCCTGACTCCGAAGGTAAATGTCTTGTTTAAAAATTTTGTTAGTAATGCAGAAACTGTTACCTATGAATGTTTTGTGCATAGTGACAAGCTTTAAGTAGCTGGTATATTGATCCTGGTGCTAAAACTGTGTACAGCCGTGTTTGAGGGGCAGCAAACTGTAAGGACGTGTTCTTAATGCTAAAGCCTTGATTTTTCTAGCTCCTCTGTATGCTGAATTTTATTACTACAAGTAGCCATACCACACAAAGATTTTGGACCTTATATGAGCAATAACCTGTTTCTGAGTCTCCTCAAGTCTTTGTTTCTCACATGACCTCTAGGAATTTTTGAAGTGTCCTGCCTGACAACAGACCACTACACTGGGGGAATGAAACAGAACTACAAAGTGAAAAAATGCCACTGGTGGAATTCAGATTTATCTATGTATTTGCATGAAAAGATTTACTACATTGCTGCAGTGGAAGTTGAATGGGACTATTCTCCTAACAGGACATGGGAATTTGAGCGGCACCAATACCATGAGGAAAGGTACTTTGGTATATACACAGGGAAAAGAAATACAAAAAAAGCAAAGGAGCAACTCACTTCTCCTCTGAACCTTTTCCTCTTCCAAACGTTTCTAGACACACTTTCTTTTCACACATATTTTTTTGGGCTCACTTGAGTCTGTGGTCCTTCCCCAGTAGTGTTGCCATGTAACTGAGCCAGACAGCAAACTGTTTGAGAAATAGTCCAGCACAGATCTTCTGTGGGACAGGTGTAGATTTTAATGGATCCTGGGTAGTGCATGTGCTTTATTATTACTTATGTTGGTAGTCCTTGACATGGAAAGCTTAAAATGTTCATTGTCATCATACCTATCATGACTATGTCCTGATAAACAAGTCTCTGTCTCATGTTTATTTGTGGTCTGAGTAAGGTTCTTTCCGGCCCCTCTCAATTTCATGAGCTTACACAAGATATGTCCACGATTGAATCCACTCACCATGAAGCTTGTTGTCTCGGTGTTTTATTTCCAGTACTTGAATCTCAATGAGAGAGAATTGATTGGATCAAGTAATTCCTGCCAATTAGCAGAAAAGGCTAAACAAGAATGATGAATTTCTGTGTTCCACCTGAATAACTTGAGTAGCAGATTATAACTGTATTTTGTTATTAACTTAATTGTATTTTCTTCTTTTTTCTCAGTTTGATAGAACATTTCCTTGCCCTGTATACTAGTGGACTCTGACATAATTCTAAGCACAAGTAATATGGCTGTGCTGTTACCAGACTTTTTTCCCCCCTGTTGTGTCCAGCCCCCATGATCTCAGCAGAGCATCCCTCACATTTAACATCAGCAAGGCACTTAAGCTTTACAAGTTTTAGGCTTCATTTCAGATGTACACAAGTAGACAAAGGCTCTATTTTTCAGTATGCAAGTTGCTATGCATCTTCTTCCAATTTGAAGCATTGCCAGGCCAAGCACTCAGCATTTTTCCAAGAACCATAGAGACTTGATCTATTATAGTGGGGTTTTTAACCTTTTAAAAGAAAAACCTCCCAGCTTAACTAGAATGTTTGCATGTTGAAAGCAACATACTAGCAGTTTACGAGATTACTCTTTCACTGAGCCAGATTCTTGCTTGATAGTTAATTGACATACCCTGCAAAAGATGTTCTAAAATACAATGAGGAATGCCATTTCTTTCTTCTTCTGGCAGCCCTGGCAATCCGTTTTTAAATAAAAATGACAAATTCATTGGCTCAAAGTACAAAAAGGTAGTATATCGTGAGTACACCGATCAGACATTCAGTATTCCCAAAAACAGAGCAAAGGAGCAGCAGCACCTGGAAATTCAAGGTAAAGTCATCATGTTCAGTTTTGAAAATGCAAAAAATGCAGTGACACAAATCAGAAGATCCTATTTGAGTAATATTGAGTACAGTTCTACCCACAAAATTGCCTCAATCTAAGTGGAAAACCTACATGGAATTGCTACTTTTATTGTGGTGCTTTCCCTGCAAGATAACATTGCTTGCTTTACAAGGAAAAAAAAACCTTTTGGTTTCCTGCCTGATCAGAGGTCAGTTTTTCCTAAGTCAGCATAAAACTGGGCAGCAACATCCAAACTGACTTCAGGTACACAGTAGGTGCTCAGAACTTGAGACTTAGAGGCCTAACTTCAACATCTCAAGTCGGCACAGTGAACATTATCTTTATACAGTTTTCAGCTGAATTATGAGACAATGTCGTGAATTTGAACACAGCGAGCTGGCTCTGTCTGCCCTGATGTTTTGTAAAACCAAGTTAATCTTTCTTTTCAATCCAACAGGGCCACTGCTTGTGTCAAATACTGGAGATAAAATTATAATAGTTTTAAGAACTTAGCATCAAGACCTTATTCTATCCATGCCCACGGAGTGAAAACAGACAGTTCTGTTGTTGCTGTAACTAACCCAGGTATCAAACCACCCTTCTTTATTTCCAGCAGGTAACATCAGGACTTCTGGTAAGATTTAGCGAGCTTCCAGATAGCAGGAAAGACATAATTTTTGTTTGTCTTACCTCAAGTTCTTAAATTTTTGATGCTGATTATGACAAACACTTCTACAGTTCCAAATGCCCCTGCTAACTATTGCTATGTATCTTAGTCCTTGACTGATCAGTCATTTTTTGACACAACGTGGCTGCACCTTTCATGAAAGCAACAGATTTGGCTCCATAGGGAAAGCATAGATTATGCTATTACTTCTGAAGTTCCTCTGTGATCTTTACAAAAGATACAATCAACTTTATTAAGTATAGTGAACTGGACAGTGCAGAAACACACTCCCACAACACAACACAAAACTATTGTCAAGAAGAATCAGGGATCTGCAGAGGGATCTGCCATCAACTAGCCAGTGCACTAAATGGGACGTTCAAGATAAATGTAAGCTGTAATGGAGGTAACATCAGCTCAGGATGACCTCCTGTAGGTCAGCACACTGAAAACCTTCAAAAATAATTGATACTTATTTAATTCAGGTGAAACAAAAATGTATGTCTGGAAAATCCCAGAGAGATCTAGTCCTGAGAAAGGAGATTCACACTGTATTGCATGGGCATACCATTCAACAGTGGACATTGTTAAGGTATGTTATTGATATCAGTTTTGTTCATGTCTCCAACATACATATAGCTGAAGGAGATGAGTTTGAAATTTTTTCTGCTTTCTTTGTTCATTTCCCCCTATTACCATTACCATACCAATTTAAGTGTTTCTTGAAAGCAAATAGCAAGAAAATCAGGGCAGAAATTGAATGTCACAGGCATTCATGGTTTTGCTTCCTCGTTGTTCTGCTGTTGGTATAGATCATCTCAGATTCCCTTCTTAGAGCTAACACTTTATAGCTTGCTCCATCTCTAATCAGTCATTTGTGGGAAAACTAACATGCAACTGTGAAACACAACTCTGCCACTTTTTACCAAGCACTAATTACCTTAACATAGTATTTTTAATGGAAATTAATGTATTCCTGCCTTTGTCTCAACAAAAACAAATAAAGTGTCAAGAAATATATTTTGAATGGAAATCAAGGTCAAAATTATAGAAATAGTTTGAAAAAAGAGCAGTAAATTAATATGGAAAAAAATGTTTTATTTCTAGTGAGAGATGCAGATGAGGCAGTCTTCATTGAACTTGATCCCTGGGTAGCATATAACAGTGGAGAATTAACTTTGTTTGGCTTCCCTGACAGCTGGAAGATAGTAAGAGGATTCATGTATGTCATTAAAAGTACTTTCTGCTTAGTTACATCTTGCAATTATGTGGGTTTTCATCTGTCATTTCAGGGACACTTACAGCGGATTAATAGGCACACTCGTTGTGTGTCGTAGACATTACCTGCCATCATTTCATACTAAAAAGAAAGTTCAATTTGCTCTTCTTTTTATGGTTTTTGATGAAAATGAGTCATGGTACTTGGATGAAAACATTAAAACCTATTCTACCAACCCACACCTTGTCGACAAAGAGGATGAGGAATTCCTTGAAAGTAATAGAATGCATGGTATGTTTCCCAATTTAGTGCATCTAGCTCTGGGAATTCTATAAAATTATATCTTGAAAGTACTGCATATAAATTCAACTTTCTCAGCCCCCTGAATTTTCCAGTTCCAGGATAGAAGGCCCGAAAAATTTTACTCAAACTGTTGAAAACACTGCTAATGACAGTGGAATGACTTTTTTCTCACAAGTTAAAAAAAATGCCTAACAACAACAAACGCCCTAGTATATTCCCATGTTGAAGTTTTGAGCAAAGAATAAAAATGAAATTTGAAGTTCTGATTTGATGTCAGTAAACAAATGTTCTGAATATGTTGGAAAGGCTATGTGCATCCTGAGAGCATGTCTTTGTAAAGCTAACTCTTTTACAAAGAGCTGTGGGAATTGCAGATCTTATTTTAAAGATCTGCAATTCCCACAGCTCTTTAAAAACTGCAATATTAGCAATGGTATACAGCAAAGACATTTTCTTTATTATGTCTTTCTTTCTAGTTTAATGTGGAATATAAACACAACCATTCATAATGTGCTGTCCAAAGCCATTACTTTTGTCTCGCATTGTCTTTCAAATCTTTCAATCTGTATTACATTAGAGATCAACAACACACAATATACAAAATCTTAATTGTTTTCTCTGTCTTACTTTCCTTCTTTTTAGCCATTAATGGAAAGGTGTTTGGAAATTTGCATGGCCTGACTATGCATGTTGGAGATAATGTCACCTGGTATCTGATGGGAATGGGCAATGAGATAGACATTCACACAGCACACTTCCATGGCCACAGCTTTGACTATAAGGTATCAGGTCTTTTTCACTTACTTCTTGCTGTATTAAGAATGAGAGGTAAGTCAAATACCAAGGACTGTTATCTATGGTGAAAAGTCACGTTACAATATTAAGCAGGGCTTGTACTTTGACCATAAGATTTTTATGCCTCAAACCTGTACTTGACCAACATACAAGAGCCAGAGAATATCTGTCAGTAGCATTTGCTCACTGGTAACCTCAGAAGTTGCTTCAATAAGATAGCTGTGAATTTTTCATGGCTGTGGTAAGACAAAAGCTATAGTTTTCCTTCATTTTCACTTAGTTGCTAGTTTATTAAACTTTGGAGCATGAAGTGGATGTACAAAGAGATGCTTCAGAAGAAATGACACACAGAAAGTGTGCTTAACAGTTTAACTGTTGCTTCTTTTTGTCTTGAAGCCAAACAAGGGTTTACCGGGCAGATGTCTTCGATCTGTTCCCTGGGGACATTTCAAACTGTGGGAAATGACCCACAGAACCCTGGAACCTGGCTGTTACATTGTCATGTTACTGACCACATCCATGCAGGCATGGAAACGACCTACACAGTGCTCCCAAAGGAAGGTAAGAGCCATCTAGCTTAGTAATGTTCATTATGTTTAAAGATGCACAATGGAGCTCACAGACAGGCCAGCATACTTAGAACCAGTTCAGGCACCGAGCAATATTCCATGTCTAGAAGCCAAGATGTTGCAAGCCATCTGGTCATACTTCCCTCAGCGCTGCTCAGGAAAGTGAAGTAGCTAAAGGACTGGATGATAACTGACTATAACTTTGACTTACCATTCATGAAATCTAAGTGACATATTTTTCTATTTTAAAATAATTCTTCATGAGACAGAGTATTTCTGTACCCAAGAAGTGCCAGTAGTGTCAGACATCATCTCAGTCTTTGTTCAAAACAAGAACAGTTGCTAAATACAGCTGAATTCATCATCCCTATACAGCTGAAGTAGTGAAAAACTAAAACAGATTTTACTTTCTCAAGGGCATGTTGTAGCTTTACAGATACTATTACCTTGCTCTAGCAATATTACCAGTGAAACAATCTTGAATTTGAAAAGTTCTTGTTTCTAAAAAGTTAATACCATTTTAAAAACAGCACTTTCCAGTACTCAAAAGACAGAGCATAATGTATTTCTTGTAGTTAATTGACAGAAAGAGAACAGTAGAAATAATTCAAAATACGTGATGTACGTATATGTATATATATACATACACACAACTATATGATTTACATTTATAGCTATACTAAAAATACAGAGTGCAATGTTAAATAGAAAATCTAATTCTATTTGATAAACCACTGGAATGTGGAACACAACCTAATTCTATTTTATAAACACTATTGATTTACAGAGTATGTTATGCCAAACCTCCACAAACAATAACAGGGCTAATTTAAGAGTACAAGAATGACATGTAAAAGGAGGCTTTCAACTTTTATCAGCACTGTGTTGGATTTTTTATTATTAGCCATCTAGAGTGCATTAAAATGTACCCTTCCATGCATCTTAAATTTGTTTTTAAATCTTACTCACAATGGCCAGAAGGTACTCAGAATCTCTGTGCTCATTTTGGACTCTGTTGGCCCCATGCACAGACTATTCTTTTGATGACATGTAACAAAAAACTATTTTTCCCCTTCTAGACAAACAGTCTCTGTTCCCAAGATTATTCAATCAGTTCAAGTGTAAGGGCATGCCAGGCACTCAGGAATGATGAAAGCATTTTAACACAGTGATCCTCCAAAGTGTACCTTCAGTGAAGCATTTCTTGGAAAACACTCTCGTCTGGACCACTCACCTCTACGTTTTGGAAGATTTCACACAGTGGCCATGGCTAAGAAAAGAACCACAGACTAAGACAGCTGAATGGATGTAACAGCTTACAAATATTTTTTTCTATAAATGAAAATAGCATCTTGCACGCGAAACAATATCTAGGTCATGGTTAATCCATGTTATTTAGCAGCTGAGGAACATGGAAGAGCTAATGAAATGTACTTTAAGTTTGCAAATAACTCTGAATAACAGCAAAATTCGGGGTATCTGTCATCCTACTGTCACATTTTACTAGATAGGTATGTGTGTAGTAACTGCTTAGTAAACAGGAATCTGGTTATCACTTTATCCATAGGTTCACACATATATAGTCTTGTATAATTGAGCAATTAGCAAAATAGCTCTGTTGTTTCTGTTAAATTATCATTTTATTCAGTAGTATGTTTCAAGAGTATGCATTTAAAAGATTTGATTTCCTGTTATGAAAATAATTCCAAGGCAAAATTAGGCTGAAATAAGCCTGATGAAGTGCAGACAGTGAAGGCCAAAACTTGGTGACTATGGTACTGAAGAGCTTTGCTTTGATGACTCTTAAGTAACTCCTGAAGTGGAATCATTTTGCTGTTGCAGCCCTTGGCAAAGGAAAAAGGAAGTGTTTCCTGACAGATGAAAGTAGCAGTATTAGAGTATGGCTGATGCTGATCAAAAATGAAAACAGTAAGAGCAGACATGGTCATGCCATCCAGTTGTGTTTCAGTAACCAGTTGTGTTTCAGTAACCCAACTCCTCATGTTAGACCTGTGTCAAATGAGAGGGACAGGCAGGGAAAGCAAGACGTCTTGGCTTTATACCGCTAAGAATGAAATTGCTTCTCTGTAACAAGCCTAAATTGCTTTGGTATTTTTTAAAGATTATACTGAAACTGGCATAATACCTACCACTAAATCAGATCATTGATTTCACCTGTAGCAGGAATGCTATGTAAGTTAAGCTACTTTTGATTTATCTTGTTAATGCATTTTAGCTGAAATATAGATGATCTCTTCTGACTGACTTCTACACATTTAAATAACATTGCAACTCCAGTGAAAACATTTGACAGAGTCAGTGTCAGCTAATTAGGCCTACAGATGGTTTAGATGATTATGGGATCACGGGAGTCACTGTATTTTTGGTAATTGTCAAAAACCCCAAACTACATTCGTAAGAAAGTTATAAACATTGTGACAGTTTTATTACAACTGAATTCCAGCTCTGAAGGAGCAGAAAGATGCTTTCTGCTCACAAGACAGACAAACATCAGTACACACATGCACAAGCACCTGAGATGCTTACCAAAAACTGTAGAAGATAGGAGGGTTTTCAGCTGGCTTTACAGCCTAGTGGTACTTCAAATACTGTCTACTGACTGAGCACAGCAGGAGAAGAAAGAAAACAAAGACCAGCAAGCCAACAGTAGTCCGTATCTTCCACTTTTGGTTTTTTTGATTAATGACCTTTTCTTGCGAATTGCTAAATTAAAACCTTTTCGGTATAACACTTGCCTGGGTATGTAACTAAGATGACAGAGCAGCGACCCAATTTTGCCAGCCAGAATTCAAGGAAATGTCTGTGTTGCAAAATTAAGTCAGTTGGGCACAGTTCTACTCGGAAGAACAAGGTACTCACTTTTACTCGTACAGTTAGACACATGCCTGAGCCTGAATTCCTCCCTAGGTCAGTGATCCAGCACACAGATTTAAAACTGACTTTCTACTTTACTTTCAGTGAACACTGTATGTTCAGTTGTACTGTAGAGTCTGTATTTCCTAGCTGCTTTGGCACCAGAATTCGCTTCAAAACAGATGCTTTGCCTCAGGACTTCAGTAGCTGACATAAGATGTATGTGAAGGGAGTCCCACAATACCTTATAAAGTTCTACTGGTTTTTTTATTACAGCACATTCTTTGTAGTTGAGTGGATAGCAGACTTTCATTGTTTTAGGTCAGCAGCTTCCTCTGGCTGCAGTGAAGAAGATGTGGCAGAAAAAATGCTGCTGTTCCATCGTCTGGTAGAAGACTGAGGAAATCCCTTAGCTCCAGTTCCATTGCAACAATTGATAAAGTTTCTGCTCAGAGCAGGGGAGAAAACATTGTTTAGGTATTTTGCGTTTAGAACAAAGAAAAAACCCCAAAGCATTAACCATGCAATTACTAATTAAAGTCATCAAATTATTTAAATATTGCATCTGGAATGAAATTTGAGACATAGCCATTTGGGTGCAAACACAACTATGGGAAATCTAAAAAGTAAACTGAAATTATGACTTAGATTAAAACCATACCTCTATCTTGACTCATCAGGTCTACATATGGCACTTACACTAATGAAGTCTGATCTAGTACTTCACATGTTTTGTATGAAATGCAGAGCAAGCCCTAGAAATCTTACTAGTACCCTAACTCAACACCATCTGTAAAACTCGATGCTTTGCAAGAAGCTTCTCAGACCAAGGTGCATAATGTTATGTTCTTAAGCAATTACAGCACAGTTACTGCATGAAAATAATTCCAAAGAAAATCTGCTGGCACTCAGAAACTAAAGCTTATGATAGAGCATGGCAACCTGTGCTGCACAATCCAACCTCACAATGCTGTTTTTTCTCAGGCATTCCAATGGCATATTTTTAACAATATATGTGCTTTATTTAACATTTTATTTGTCAAACAATCACACTGGCCCCTCAGCTATACACAATTATTATTTACTTCTTACAAACATGTAACAATAGGACTACAGAACTACTAGGGTTGATTTCTCTACTTCTAGTATTAACACACTGTTTTTTTCAGTCTATGACTTAAACATCAATACACACTTAAACCTCCCCTGTGTTATCAATAGCAGCCTGTTACCTAAGAACATATAGCCATTTAGCCTAGAAGCCAATCACATTTAGTTCTGTTTAGTACGTTTTTTAATGGTGTCTATTCCTGACCTATACAGAAAGAGTATGATTACAACAATTTACCTGTTTTCAATACAAAATGAATGCCACGATTTTTATGAGGCTACACTGCCTACATTGCAGAATTCTGTGCTAATGACCAGAAGGGCTGCTAAACTGTATTAGCTTTAACTGAAGAAAAAGATCCCGTTTTCCCAAAATCGTATCAGTAGTCCTTAGTCTGAACAGTTATTAAGAATGTCAGCTGATGTACAAAGCCTTCTGGAGCTGAGTTACAACCAATTGATTTACCTTTGAGTGATGAAATAAGAACAGGGCAGTCATTTCCAGTAAGTCTAGCTCTCTTGCAAAGTTCAGGAAGCAGCTTGTTCCACCACAGAGCCTAATGCACAAAACCCCATAGCAAAAGTGTAAATCAACAAGGACTGCAACTAAGAGTATGAAAGACCTGCTAAAAATACCCTAAACTAAGATCAGATGTGTAAAAATAGAGGTCAGTGATTATGAACTCAAAAATTAGTTTACATAATGGTTTGAAATGCAGTGATTTTGCATATGTTGTGTTTTTCAATCTTCAGTGCAACTTTTTTCTGCTCAAAAATCTTTACACAGTGTCCCTCATACCTCTATAGAAAAAAGTTTAGAAGACAGAAAAAGTCACGTAATTAGCAATACCAACGCAGTCAGTTTTATTTTCTCTCAAAACAGCTCCATGGAAAGTTGTAGGAACCCAGAGTGCCGGGAATATTTCTCTGCCTGTTTTTAAGGGTTCTTACCCCCCTGAACAACGCCGTTTTAACTTCCAACCTTGGAAAAAATTACCAACGATCAGACAAGAACGAGAAAATACAGTGGTGTGAATTAGGTGATAGACTACTATGTAAGATTGTCACAGGGTGAAAAATTTAGAGGTTTTGGGCTTCTCTTTGTAGTAAATAGATAAGAGTAAAAAAAATCAAAATGGAGGACTGTTGTTCTCTAAACCTTCTTCTCCTTCTTCTACTACTCCATGTTCTGCAGTAGAAGTAGTTTGGGATGACTGGATGGAGAATTCCACAGTTCCTGCCCGTGTTACTGAATAATTGGTAGGAAAGTGAAAATAATATACGTTTTTAGTAACTATTGGTTAAATTATCTTTAAAAGGCCGTGTAAATCTTGATAATTAGACTTCTCTCCTGCTTTCAGTGCTCTATGCTGTACCTGGGTCACGTTAGTGGCTCTGTTCCTCTGATAAGACTTAATAAACAACTATCCGGCAGCATTGAAACTCCAGGAAGAGTCTCGGTTTATCTTTGAAACTCCTTGCAAGGACTTTTAGAAAATTCTCTCCCATCAGGAGGTGTAGTTGGCTGGGCATACCCCACAAGGAGGGATTTGATTTATGGCACGGTTCAGTGTCAATAGTGAATAACTGTATTGAAAGTAGCGCACCTGATTGTCACCTTTCAGCTCATGCTGAGCGTAGAACACAGCTGCATCAGGACACCTTTTGAGAAGCTGATCAATAGCTTCCTCATACTTGCCCAGATGGGTATTGCAGAGAACACGGATGGTGAGGCCGACATTGTCAGCCTCTGTCAGGGGCTCCAAAACAGGCAGGGCTGAAGCTATATTGATTGACCGACTACATAAAAGAGACTGAAGACAAGAAGAAAAAGCATTGCTTGGATTGAAGACAAACGTTGCAAAAAACGCTAACCATAACCTTAGAACAGAAGCTCTTACTTGCTGGAATAATTCTGAAATAATACTTAAATATTGCTGAAAACTGAGAAAGCAAGTTTAGAGTGGATGCAAATGTAAATATTGTTATCAACAGAACTCTTCAGTATTTTTTTCTTCCATCAATTCAGCCGACCATTTATTTTGACTTAGATAACTTAGGGGGAAGAAGGAGGAGAGTCTGATGGAGAAAGTTGTTCATACATACATGAACATTTGCAGAACGAATCTAAGATGTAAGCAGTAAGATGTAATACCTGTTTCATACCTGTAGTCTTGAGATGTCTTCATGGTAATCTTTGTCAGACGAACATCCCACCGACATTATGGAAGTTACCCATGGGAAAATCAACCCAAAATGACTACAGGAGTTTATCTATACAAGACAGAATCAAGTTGCAATAAAAGAAACATTTCTGTTAGTGACAGTTCCATGTGAAACTCACTGTGAGTAAAGAAAATTTTGATTTCAAACAGGATAATTTAGAAGAGTGCCTACCCTTTCCTTCCTGGTTCATGCAATTCGGTAACAAATAAACTGGAAACTTCTATTTAGCTCTGTATTTCAGTTTTCCTGTTCGTAATTCTTTAGAATTCATCATTCACACAATTTTCTCATTTAGTTAGCTTTCTAAAATTGTAAATAATCCACCTGACAAATTCTCATTGTTTCGTTTTAACCCTTATTTCTATCCAAAGCTGAGATTCCTGTTGGAAGTATAGTTGCAAATCTCCCCAAGGAGCAGGACTGCCCAGAGCCAGCAATACTAATTTGTAACTGCACACCACCTTATTTGATTTCACTCTTGCTTCTTTTAAGAGATAAACTGTCTAGAATCAAAATATTAAGGATGGTACTTGGATAGATTTTGGAGGAACACTGCAGTCCTTAAACTTCCTCTGTGTGGTTAACAACTTACTAGATCCTCTGTTGTTTTCAATGGCTTAGTCTCAGGAAGTTGCTTCTTTGATATTCTCCAAACATACTGAGAAGTAACCCTCAATAGGAGCTCCTGAACTATTTCTTCCTGAGAGGACACTAAAAGAAGAGCTTCCCAGAAATCCACCAGGAGCTGGGGAATAGTGTTTTCACTGCTACTACACAACATCTAAGAACAAAAACGACAGAAGACAGACAGCAAGTTAGACTGCGGTGATTATTAGTACCAAAAGTTAGAAAAGACAGGAGGAACAGTTTTTCACTTTTACTAGAAGCAAAATTTTGATTCCTTTTTTGTCCTATGATTCTATGTAATACACTTCTAGGCAAAGTAAAAAGTTCATGAAATGATCTTAAGGTAATCAATTCTGACCAACAGATTTGATTTCTTCTTCAATATTTACTCCACTGCTAGAAATGTCAGTACAAATGTCAGCAAATATTTACAGATTGCTAATGAGGAGGATTTTTTTATATGCCAATACACAAGTAGGTGTCTTCAAAGGAAGACTCTATAGTCCATGATAAGATACGTTGTGTAGCTCAGCTGGGTATCATGGTAGGACCCACAAAGAAGTGCCAGCTTTGTGCCTGCAAAAAGGACTTTCATTTCCAAATGGCTTTAAACAACAACACTTGGTCTAGTTGGAACTACGTGACTTGCTCTTTTTGATACAGGTCTTTCAAAGTAACAGACATAGTAAGACTGCAACACACGTACAATGAAGAACACGTTTTAACCCAAGTCTTGCTATTCATGGTAGATAAAAGAAAAAAGGTTTGTCTATTCCCAGCTGAAAGAAAGAAAACTTCAGGGACACTAGAAAAACTATCAGTATTTCTTCTTAGAAACTGAAGACACACACTTTCACCAATTTATACAGATCATCAGAACATTATCTACCTTCACATTTAGGCCTGATTCTTTAGAGGTCTGTTTTAATCCTAAAGATTTCTTTAAAAGAAGCTTATGGAACTAATATAAATTCTGTTGAATTTCAGTGGCCTTAAGAAGCTCGATCACTAGGAAGCCACTGAAAGAGCTCTGAGATCAGGGTATTTTCCATTCAAATGATAGGGTAAAAGCAAAGAATTTAATGGATTTTTTTTTTCTTTACTTAACCACTATTTCATTCCAGAAGGTCCAGTTTCTGACTATGTAACCATCTGTCATGACTAAAATATCTCCAACCCTCATCTTGCTATTTCTGAAGAAATGCTGAAATGTGAGTGAAGGAGCAGCTGAGGCTGCTTTTCTTACCCACAACAATGTCACTATAAAAAAAATAGAAGCAAAAACATGATCACAGGCCAACCTTGAAAAAGGTATCTGCTTCTTCTAGTTCAATTTTACTGTTCTCATGTAAAGCCACAGTGGCAGCCACCAGTAAACCAGGCTGCATCTCCTTCAGGTGAACAGCAAACTCAGTTGGCATAACAATTCCTTCCTTACGCTGCTGCAGGAGTCGTGGTTGCCCAATGAAGCCACAAGCCAGTGTTGTCTACAAGCATAATTAGATATAAATCAGGTAAAGAATTCAATATATATATGATTCTAGTCAGTAAACTCAGTATTTCCTCAGGCAGTGAAATTTAGATGGAAGTAGCCAGGAAAGAAAGTAAATCCTTTCTGCAATTCATAGAGTAGCTCTCTGGGGACCGAGATCCAAATCACGTTCTGGAGCAGCGACTCCTGAAAAACAGGCGTGCCTAAACACTGAAAGTAACATGCTGTTGAAAGATGGAGTTAGTGCACACATAAGAAAGATGGATTTCACAAAGAAATCCAAGACATTTGATATACAGAGTGGTTTTAAAAATCACTGGCTGACTTTTCAAGAGGCTACTTTGCTAAATTTCAGTAGACTACTTTGCTAAAGTATGATTTTTATTTTGAAAATACCCCTGAAACAATGATCAAAATGTGCTGCACTTTGTGCAACAGGAAGCTATTTCAGGGTATGTGAGTGCTTTTGAAGGTGACTATAACAATATATTCCCATTTTAAAGACAAATGATGGAAAAATGATGCCTAAGTAAATTAAATGAATTACACAAGAAATATAAAGCAGATCTAGATGGAAAATTCAGATTAGCTTTCTGAAAGTGTTTTTTTTTTCCTAGTTTGAAATAAAATGCTTTTTTAAAGGTGAAGTGCAATAGAATATATTTAATAGCTCAGATTAGAAAGAAAGAAAATCCAACCAAAACAACTCAAGCCTAAACCACCTTATTCTCAAAATAACATCCATGCAGTGTGTGTTTGCTCACAACATGGCAATTTCATTTGATCGTGCTGCAAAAGCAGTTGGTGCTGAATGTAATTCTTGAAACAGCTCCCCACAGTTCTCACCTTGCAATTAAAAAATGGCTAACTATAAAAACTCTGCAGGACTTCTTCCACCAAAGCATGATACCTAACTTTGAAACAGCTATCCACTTACTTCAAAAGTGTTTAGACTCCCAATATCTCACTGTAAGAAAAAGTCTCTGTTTCAAACTCTATCACCTTTCAATATTCCACAGTCTTGATCAAATTTAACAAGAAGTAATTTACAGACTGGTCTCACACATGTGAACATCTATAGCAGAGACAGCTCCACTAACATTTTTGCCCCCAGTGATGAGGAATTCTTACTTTGATAGCACTGAAGTAGGTTCTGATCTGGTCTTGGTAAGAGTTAAGTGCTTTGATTCCACATAAGATGTGAAATTGTATACAGAAACTTCTGTTTGTGAGCACAATGGACAAATATTCTGCTGAAGAGCAATTTTCTAACAGCTGTTCACATACAGATGAAGTTTTCATGGGCATATCACATATTAATTACAGGTGGAGAGGCGTAGAAATGCTACTATACAATCCTCCCATGCAGCTGAAGAGCACTGGCAGAGTTGGTTACATCCCAGTAAACAACATTTAATTGATCAAGAATTAAGAGCTTCAAAACTTGCTTGTTTGGTAAGTCTTCACCCAAGACAAGACTACCCTACCTCCAGGGTAAACTGTACAGTCCTCCATTCTACTGTACAGCCCTCCATTCTACTGTTACTGCAGACATTCGGTGGAGTCTACACAGCATATCAGGAGGAAGGGGAGTAACCAAAAGTTTCTTTCACCGTAAAATGCAACTACAAGTCAAACTATTGATTTGGACTTTTCAAAGCTTGAATAGCTCATGCCCTCACCATAATTTACCTCCTTATAGGAGTCCATTTCATGTTCATACATTGTCAGGTCTCCCATTTTCAGAGCCAAGAAAGCCTTAGTAAGTGTCAGGACCACTGATGGCATCATCTTTTCTACTTTCTGAAGATACTTCACAGCTGTCAAAGGA
This sequence comes from Corvus moneduloides, assembly GCF_009650955.1. Taxonomy (NCBI): domain Eukaryota; kingdom Metazoa; phylum Chordata; class Aves; order Passeriformes; family Corvidae; genus Corvus; species Corvus moneduloides. Next base: position 27,995,935 of record NC_045485.1, read on the forward strand.
CATACGTTTCTCATGCAGGGACTGCAAAGGATATGAGGCAGCTGCACAGGGTCCGCGAGATAGAATATCTGGAGAACTTTATTTCCTGATTCCTATTGAAATAAAAGCCATTTGACAGTTTAGACCTTTTCAGATATACAGTCTTCTATGGCATATGAAAGTAGTGCCATTCTGCTGTTGTTTTTGTTTTCTGTGGTTGGTTTGTTTGTTTTTTTTCAAAACAGGCAAGTTCAGCATAGCTATCAAACCACAGTGCCTTTCTTGCCTCTCTCCTCCCCACTGGTAGAAGAGAAGGATTTCTAACTGGTAGTGATTCAACCCATTTTCTGGTGTGCCAGGAGAACATCCACCACCAAAATGAATTGTTTTTAGCAATCTGTGTAATTTAGCAATGTTCAAAGAAACAGTTGGTTTTGCTACAGAAATGAGAGATGACAGAAATTTGAGGCAGGGCTTTCCTAAAACAGAAGTGTCTCTGTGCAAGTGGGAACCAGATCCCTAGCAACATGCATCATGATAGCCAAATCTGTAAGAAGTTGCTTGAAAGCAGCCCAAAGCATCACAGGTGCTGCTTGCTATGCAACAAAAATGGGAAAAGAAAAATAATGTGAAAAAGAGTAACTGTGAAACTAAAAAAGCAGCTCAGCGTTTTCAAAGGGAAATTGATTTATATTTGATACACAGTTCTTAAAATCAGAACTAAATCAGCAGATTACAAATAATCCAACTTATTTCTACCTTACTTAATTCTTCATTTGAGTCTTCATTAAGAGAATGAGTTAAGTAAAATATAAATCCTCTCTCGTATGTCTGCATTTCATCACCTTCTGAAACTAGTCTCTTTAAAACTTCAGTCATGGATAAACCTGACATTCTGTAGTATGGCAAAGCAAGGTGGTAATTCTTTGTGTCAAACCTGAAGAAAATAGAGAGGAAGGAAAAAAATAACAAAACAACTATGGGCAACGCTTTTGCCATCACTCTTTATAAGAACTACGACTACATCAAACAAAGTCGCAGGCACATCAGTTATCAGCATATATTGTTCATATTCAACATAGTGTTGAATTCTGTTCAATGACAATAAAGACAACTAGATACTGAAGAGAGGATTAGATTAAGTAGGTTTTGTAAAACAGAAAAATTTGTGTTACATATGCAATACTAATGTAAAATAGCAAAGAATTATGGATTTTCATTTTAAAATTACACTACTGGAAACACAGCTCACCTATACCACTTTGATAACTAACACATACCTGCTATAGCAGTCTCCTAAGAAGGCACAACTTTCTCTGAATGCTCTTAGAAGATCGTCCTTCTCATCTGATTTAAGGAAATGAGGATCCATTATAGCTGCTCTGACCAGTAAGTGAGCCTCACTTAAAAGATGGATGCAGCTCTCAGTTTTAACATTTTCGTAAGTTCTACTATAATCTACCTAGAACAGACACAGGATATACTTAGGCTGCTGACAAAAATTAGGAATATACAGGAACAATTCTAATGAGGATGGCAGCTATTTGAAACAGGATTATGGGCTATTCGTAAGAAATGTATTACACTATATTCAGCAATGATGTGCATCAGAGATTAATTAACATTAGTTATTTTTAGTTAGCAAACAACAAAAGCAAGAGCTGGGCAATACCATTTCTCTGTAAAGCTGAATTGTTGAAACGGTGTTTATAATATATAAATTCCAACCAGGCTCTGACTCAGAATTTGTTCTGGATTTGATGCTGTCAGCCTTTCTGGAACTAGAGGAAAGGAAAAGAGTTGAGTTGTCAGTGTTGAAATAAACACTGCACAACGAAAAAAACCCCACTCATTTCATAATTCAAATGCATAAATAGGTATGTTTGCAGACTAGTAAGTGCTGGAGAGTTAAGCTGTGAATTTAAGTCATACTGGCTAACAACAGAACAGGGATGAGCATGTTCATACATCAGAGACATCATCAGAACTGTCCACTACATCTTCTTCTGTGTTAAACACCAGGGAATATCAGAAATCATAGAATCATCAAATGGCTTGGCTTGAACCTTAAAGATCATCTAGTTCTGACCCCCCTGTCATAAGCATGGGATGCCACCCACTGAGCAGGTCAGACTGCCCAGGGCCTTATCCAACCAGACCTTGAAGAGGTAAGTAATTTAAATTAGCTGTTTACTCACCTCCTGTAAGGACTTAGTGCATGTTTGCCCCTGCAGCTCTATCAAAGTATTTGCCAAGTCATGGCATAAAGAGTTACCAGAATGCTTTTATTCTAAAACGCTGGCTCGGTCTATAAAGCCCTGAGGTTAAAAACATTGTAGGAAAACAGACTCTTTTTGTTCTGGTTTTTGGATTTATTTTAACTGTACTAGGATATTTACACCTTAATTTTCAAATTATGGCACTAAGGAGCTTAATTTTGTCCAATTTACATTCTTTACAAAAGGCAAAAAGTGTATCTTCTTCAAATGCCAGTTAAAATATTTGAAACAACACAACTGGCAGAAAATATCCTTTATACAAGAAAACTACAGTATTTTGAATAGTCATTTTCCCTGACAGGCTTCTCCTTATCTTCTTCTGAATAATGTCTGCCCTAGACTTTAAGAAATATTGGTTCAAATAACTCCTCAATCAACTAAAACTGTCCCACTCTTGTTAATTAACTTACACTGACTTTAATAAAAGTGGTTTCTGAATAGCTGTTTAGAATAGCTGCTTAGCTGTTTTATGAAACCCCTTCAAATATGGAAGGGGAATAGCAGTTTCCATGGAAACTTGTAAGAAGTCGCATATGCCTCTGGCTACATACATGCTACAACAGCAACTCGGGGCAAAGTCTGATCCAACTTTTGTAATGGATAACTACAGTGGTGTTCGCAACTTTCTTGGAAAGAACCCTTAGCCAAAACCAAGACATTTAAATGTTGTCCTGCAACATATTTTGTAACCTGTAGCTTTGGAGCTATATATTTTTGGTACTCTATATTTTTTTTCAAGATAAATATTTTTTTAATTCTCAGGATAAATTCTTAGCAATGTTATTTTAATATTTTGTTGATTTCAAGCATTTGTGACTTTATGCTCATTTCTTCTATGTCAGTAAATACAGTAAAAATGAAAAAAAAAAAACTTGATTGCTCTTCTCAATCACTAAGAAGACAATTATTTCTAAAGAGTTTTGTAACAGAGGAACCACTCTTCAACTGCAATATCCACAAGTTCAGCACTGTACACAGAGCTAGAAGTACTGTCTCCCTAAAAGACACAAATTCTTACAGCATCCTTCTTGTAGGCTTTCTTCTTTCAGTAATATCTTCTGTGTCTGCCTTAGTCAAAAGAATTATATGGTTTTTGAAATGACAGATAGCTCTTGGTCCTATAAAAAGCTGCATTCTTAATGTACAGACATCCAGTGTGACAGGTGGACAAGCCTATAAAGGAAAGTGACTGTTTTGTAATTTCATTTGGTATGTACATTGAGTTTTTAAATAAATCAGAAAAAAAAAATAACCTTTGTACAATGATCTGACATTAAAAACATTCACCGGCTTTGCTAACTTCGAGTGCTTCATTTGAGCAAAAATAAAAATACTCATAAATGCCTAACAAGAATCATTTAATAATGAGTGAAAAAAAAATTATTTCACTCTTCAAAGCAACTGCACAGTTTCAGCTATGTTTCTCAAAATAACAGAACCTGAGGTAGATGCCTAACATGGAAAACTTTATCCCGAATAGTTTGAATTTGGCCAAATTTTAAAAAACTGCCTGGTTATAAAAGTCTTGATTTCAGTTGCTTATAAAAACCAATTACAGATAGAAGTATTATATTTGCTTGCCTATTTGTTACCTTACATAGCCAGTATTATTTCCCCAATTTGTTCTACACGCACTTTTCACGTAAAACATATGCTATCATCTATACTGAAATAAAAACTGAAAAATGCAATCTCATTTGCACTGAAATATTCTAAATTTACAGCTTTAGAAAGATAAAATACTACAGTTACAAATTAACATACACAGTGAAACAAGACAACACAGCATTCTATGTGTAACCTGCTTTTTGAAGACACCTCAACCTTTCTTGTAAGAGGTGGTGATCTGGAGGCTCTAGACCGCCCTGGGCTAGCGAGACCCAGAACAAGGCGGCTCTAAAACCGGTGTAAAAAAAACAGCAGGAAAAATAGTAATAGCAAATAATAAAAATAACCACCATCACCCATCACACTTCAAACTCCACACTGGGGCAGGGACACCCATGAGGCAACTGGCTCACGAAGGACTCACACCAGCGCAGGGACGCCCCTGAGGGACTGTAGCCCATGCAGGGATCCATGCCAGAGTGGGTGGGCAGACTGTGGATGGCAAGATACAGCATGGAAATCTGTGCAGGACTGCAGCCTTCACACCTCTCCAAAACTCCTACAGAGACAGGAGGCAGCCTATTGCCTGACTGGAGGAATTGTGACAAATTTCAATGTAACCCACAGTGAAAACGCAGAAAGCTGAGACTAGAGAATGGACGGAAAGATTGTGTCACGTGCCAGTATTAGCTATCCAGAGCAGAGAATACATGTTTGGCTCTTGAAAATTTTATAAAGCTTCTACTGTCCTATGGTTTCTTTATGTCTCCTGTCTACATGCTCAGAAGAAATCCTTAAATGCTATCTTAAAATACACCTCCGTCTACCTTTCCTACTACTTTTATTAATGTGTATCATGATCTTTACATTCAATAGATTTTTACTGATGAGCAATTTAAGGAAGGGAAATAGTTTAAACCTCCAAGGATCAAAAGCCCTCCTCCTAAAAAACATGCCCTAAATATTTGGTAGCAGACTTGTTCAATTGCCTACGTGCCTCTTAGAAAAACTGGTTTTTCAAGGACACCTAAGAGAGAGAAACATCACACAATAAAAGAAAACTCTTCACTCTTCCTTCAGTTTTATACAGAAAAGCATGGAATTTAGTTTAAAAAAGAAGTGATTTTATAGCTTTTCACGTTTTTGAAAACATTCTACTAATGGTCTAGAATTTTACGTGGCAATAATAGATTGTTTCATTGAGAGATCTGTAGACCAGCAAAATACAACATGCCATAGCCTGAAGTAAAATATTCATTTTGGATGTTATTTTATTGGTTCAGCCACTAAAACTAACAGGATCTCAAAAGAAAATGTAAGTCAACTAAGTGTCATACCACTACTCCCATTCTTTCAGTGAGATAATGAGAGGTGTACCTTCACCGTCGTGTCAATATATGGATCCTCATCACGAGCTGCTGCTGCACTGCATCTCACTGTGAAGCACTGCAGGCTCTGACTAGAGAGGAAAGAAGAAAACACAACAATGAAGGAAAGAAATTAAGACTTGCAAAAATCAAGTAGCCAAGACTACAGTGAATCAGCTCTTTTTTCTTTGAAGAAATGGGCTTTAAAGCCTAAGCAGGAAGGTATGCTGAACTAACACATGAGCCAGAGATTTCCAGGAGGCTATGAGGGACGTATCAGAGGGGAAAAAAAATTTAAAAAGGACAGCAGCATAGAGAAACATAGTAATACTATCAGTAGAATCATAAACATAGTACCTTGTAATGACATGCAGGAACTGTGGAGTGAGGACTGCCTGCTCTGACTTCTCCGAATATTGGTAAGTAGAAATTAGTTCTACTAACTTCCCAATTGAGTAGAGATATCCAACATGAGGTAAAGAGAAAAAGCAAAAGAGACTCAGAAGTTTTCTCTCATTCTCAGTTTCCTCACAGGCTGTTGCAGAACTTCCTAGATGTAACAATGAGAAAGGTATTTTATGTACTTCATAAATCAAAACCCGGCAATTCCATTCCAAGCTTGATGCCTAAAAGATACAATCAAACCTGCCCAAGTTGCAGACTAGTTTTCTTAGTAGCTAGTAAAAAATAGTTTTATATGAAGCTCAGTGTGCATGTCAAAAATTTGTATGACATGTTATCTCATTTGGAGGCATATTCACAAAAATATGGACCTAGCACCTAGTGAAGAAATTCTATAGATGTAACAGCATTAGAGAGTCTTGGTAAACTCACCACAACTAAGCATCCATGGATTGAAAGTCTAATCTTAGACAATTACTTTTAAGGTGGAATGAATGCTCATCCAGAACTGCAGCTCACAAAAAAATAGGTCACCACTTAAGAAAGGAAAGGCTGGAAATGGCAGAATTTATTAGGACGCCACTTTAGCAGGTAACAGCTGTGTTCATTTTCTACAGACCCTCTTGTCAAAGCCTGTAAATCACATGAGAGCATAACACAGCTGGAGTTAAATGGCAAGCAGCTCATTCTTTTCAGTCAGCTGCAAGTTAAATGAGGCATTGCTACTTAGCAGACAGTAAATCATCTCAAACTGAGTGAGCAGTCAGTAAAAGGCAAGGGCCAACCATACCCTGGGATGCATCAGGCACAGCACTGCCAGGGGGGCAGGGATGGTACTGTCCCGCTCTGCTCTGCACTGGGGCAGCATTATCTTGAGTCCTACGGTCAGTGTGAGGCACCACAATACAGGAAGGATATAAAGCTATTAGAGAAGAAGCTAAGGTAGGGCTAAAAAGATGGTGAAGAGTCTGGAGGGGAGGCCACAGGAGGAGTAGCTGAGGGCACTTGGTTTGTTCAGCCTGGCAGAGACTGAGGAGAGACCTAAGAGCATTCTACATGCAGTTCCTGAGGGAATGGCATGAAGCTGTGTGAGGGGAGGTTTAGGTTGGGTATTAGGAAAAGGTTCTTCCCCCAGAGGGTGGTTGGGCACTGGAACAGGCTCCCCAGGGCGGTGGTCATAGCCCAAGCCCGCCAGAGCTCAAGGAGCATTTGGAAAATGTTCTCAGGCACTTGGTGGGAATCTTGGGGTTCTCCTGCACAGGGCCAGGAGTTGGATTTGATGATGCTTGTGAGTCCCTTCCAACTCAGGACCTTCTATGATTCTATGAAATCTGACTGCTAACATACAGCATTAAATTCTTCCATGGGTCTTTTGGGGCTTGAGCTAGTGAACCCCTAAAATCTGCATTCATCCCTTCCAGTTTTAATTAAAGCCCTTCAGAAATGTAACCAGTATCTTAGTGATTATTAACGTTTACTACTCTGATTTCCTCGGCTGGCTGAGAGGCAGTCTAGTATCTTGTAACACTACGGAGAATTTTATTAATGCAATGTGAAGACTGACTGTTTTGCAACACAAAATTTATCAGTAAAGAACTGATAAAAGCTGATTTAGTCACACTTTTTGTGTGATGAATTGGTATGTTAGTTCAAGGTTTATGTAGAACTTGGACAAATTAAAAGACTTTTTGTTAACAGAAGCTCAGTTTAAACAACTGAAAAAGGAGGAAGATCTCAATTTAAAAACAAATCATACAGAAATCATGCAGTGTATGAAACAGGATATACAAAGAAGCTCCTTCCTTTCACAAGTCTCCTATGACATAGTCCATAGTGCATTCATGCATATCCATATACCTGTCTGGTATACAGGAAGCAGTTGAAGAGAGTGCAACTTTGTCTCTTCACAAAACCCAAAAGGCGACTGATCGGGTGCAAAACGTCTAGAAAAAAGTCCAAAACAACATGGGACGGCCGTGAGAAATTATGATGATAAACTTTGGACAAGTAAACAGCACTGGTTATAAGAGGCACATCTCATGTTTCAACACTCAATAATAATGCACACTCTTACTACCAATGCCATTGTAGAAGCCAAGAAGCAGCACAGCTAGCTAGAACTATATTGAGTTCCTGCAACCAAAATCCTCTGTCTTTGCTTGTCTGCAAGATGCACATCAAAGTCTGAGATCACTGAAGAAATCCTGCAATTGATTTTGACCTCAATTTAACCTTCTTTTTCCTCTCTCTTTCTATTCCACTGAGCTATATGGAACATCATGCCATCTCCAATACGATTTTTTTCCCTATTATGTGTCATCCTTTTCCCTCCTTTGCTTTGGAATTCACTGTTGGACCCTGACATCAATTCTTCCTCGGCTTTTGACAGAAATTCTGATGAAAGAGGAAGACTAAATCAGCTTCCTGAGGAGGGGACCTGGAGAGGCAGGTGCTGAACATTTCTCCCTGGGATCCTGGGACAAGATACCTGGGAAGGGCTCAAAGCTGTGCCAGGGGAGGTCCAGACTTGACATGAGGAAGCATTTTCTTACCGAGAATAGTGAAACACTGACAGGTTTCCTAGAGAGGTGATTGATGCCCTAGACCTGTCACTGTTTAAGAGGTGTTTGGACTGTGCCCTTAATTATATGCTTTAACAGTGGCTCACCCCAGAAGTGGTCAGGCAGTTGCACTAGATGATTGCTGCAGATCCCTTCCAAGTGAAATATTCCAAGATACTAAAAAATGGGCTTTATTTGGAATCCCATAATTTCCTCAGTTCCAAAGAAACACCAAACCTTATAAAAACCCCAGAAGTAAAAACATCAGGAGTTTTCTTTCAAAAAGACAAAACACACAACTCAGTTTGGTTTTTTGTAGTAAATTAACCCATAAAAGGGAAAGTATGTCTGTAATACCTGAAAAGCAGATACTGCACTTGGAAGCGCTTTGTGTCTTCTGTAGGTAACTCTGTGGATTCCAGTGTGATGGGTATCTCACATAGCTTACTTTCTTCCCCAAGCAGTTCCACTGGCTTCTGACATACGATGAACTCATCTAATTCAAGCTGTAAAGTATGTGTTGAAGGACTTTCATCTCTCACACCTGAGCAATGAAAATGCTATCTTAATTGTTCAAACCATTCCACTCGGCAGTAAGAAAATGGTATGACATAATATCAATTAAACGCTCCAATTACAGCTAGCTAGCTAGCACTGGCTTCCTCAAACCACAAGATTTTGAAAACAACCATGCTAGAAGATGGGAACAATTCCTATTTAAGCCTCAAAAGTCTGAATACTTAAGAGTCAAGATTTCTGGGGAAAAAAAACCCAAACAGGTAAACCGTTCATTAGAAGGCGAGTCCAAGGCAACCAGAGCCGCAAATGGCTGGTCATCAAAAAATGTTGACTTTTGCCTGAAGAGGTTTTGAGAAGGCAGAGGCAGCTATCAGAGGAAGTTGTATTGTCTTAAACTCACTTAAGTCCTGGAAAGCAAATCCTAATAACACTCACAAAGTAACTGGAACTTTTCTATGCAGTTTTCAGTAATAAAAACAACTGGGGATAGGACGCCACTATCTGGAAAAGATCCATGTTCACTCAGTTAAGAACATTACATTTATATTGTTCCCACCTGAAGAGTCTTATTTACCTTTAAATTTTTTCTAGGTGCAGTTTCCATTCCTAAAAGACCATCCTTTTAAGTTTCTTCAGTTATAAAGAAAGGACCTTCCTAAGGTTTGTTGGTGTTGATCTGATACATATACGTTTGGAAAAGTGGGAATTGATAATTCATTACATACAGATTGCTATCTGTACACCTATTTCTGGGATTTCTAGAATTCTAAGGCAAGCCCCCAAGTAAGATAACGGCCTGAAAAAGGAGAATGTGCTTTATTATGGCAGGTTCCGAGCCTAACAGTTACAAAAGCACACAGACATCACAACAGAAACATTCTTAATTGTGTAAGTCAGTTACTTAGGCAGTGACACTGATAGAATTTTTCTGAACACAGCACACTGAACTACTACCACTTTAACTTGGCCCATTGTGGCACCGTACAACAGGGACCTAATTCTGTGTCTGCAGATGCTGTACTACCCTCTAAGTGTGATGGCATATTAGTATGAAATGTTACCTCCAACGGCAGGTTGGTACAACTTTTCACGCCCTAGATTATTCAGCTGATAGTCAGTGATAGGACGATGTGGAAATATTTTCTGAAGGGCAAAGACCCTGTTTGAGACTACTTTCAGAACAACAGGAATCAACTAGCAGATTCTTGGAGATAAAAAAAAAAAATAAAAATAAAAATTTAAATTATTTCAGCACCTACCTCCATCCTCAGCCTTTTCTGGTGCACTGACTCCCTGAGCACATTGCTTTGTCCTGTCTGCACTTTGCTGAACCAGTTCCAGTTTCAGGATTAGAACATCCAGCTCTGTTGTTACAGCTATATGTCTGGCACAAAATGCAACTTCAGCAGGAATGAGGTTATCAATGTGCAAAATTAAGGAGCGTTCAAAATCTAACACAGTCAAATTCTGGTTTATGACCAGGTATTTCAAACAGAACATGACTAGTTTATTCTTGCAGCCCACAAGAAGATCTCCATTCACAGGACAACATGAAATGCACAGTGGAGGATCCGAAAGTGGCATTTCAACAACTGACATCTGTTCTTTTAAGGTTTCACTGTATGACTCTTCCATCTTGTGACCAACCATCCGAACACACACGCGAGCACTCCCTGAAGACATGCATCTCCAGTTCATATACGCTCTTAGGAAAGTTGCTTTGCTTTTTTCTTCAATTGTCACCAGATAGTCTCCTTAAAAGAAAGCATACTGATATATCATTAAAAAATAGAGCACAGTTTCTGAGCTCTTTACCTGCTGTAGTATGCTACAAAGAACATCAAGTCTCAACTCTTACAAAAAATTCCAAAAACAGTTTTCACCGATTTTTCCCTAATTAAATACAAAGTGCAAATTTCTTTGCTGGGTGGCACACACTTCACACACCAGTAAAAAGCAGGATTTACAGATGTAGATCCAGGGTAACTCCTATGTGAATTATCTCTATGAGTTGTGACTGCAGACAAGGTCCCCCACTCCCCGCCTCCTCACACCCATTAATGAGGAAATGTTTTGTTCTCTACAGACCATGGAAAGCAATAGACTTATGAAGAGCTGTGGGATCGGCTGGAACGACCACCCACTCCGTGCTCTAAAAACAAAAAACAAAAAACCAAAAGCAGGGAAGGGGGCACAGACCGCAACCGAGGCGGAGGCAGACGACGAAGGGAGATGCGGCCCGTACCCTCTCTGCAGGCTCAAGCGCTGCCGGCGCTGGGACCGGCCCGCGCTTCCCAGCCCGGGCCGCTGGGCAGCCCGCTCCAGCAGGCGCGCCCTACCTCGAGCTCGGAGGGAGCCTGAGAAGGAGCCTGAGGGGAAGTCTGAGGCAGACACGGGTGGGAGGGCCAGGTCGTCCTCCCGCGGCGGAGCCCGAGCGGCTTTGTTCGCCGCCCGCCACCCACCGGCCCCGGCCCCGGCCCCGGCCCCGGCCCCGGCCCCGGCCCGAGCGGCCCGCCATCCCCGCCCGGCGGACCCTCAGGGCCGGTCCACGCACTCGAGCCTGACACGTCCCGGCCTCCCCAGCCGAGCACTGACGGACCCAGCGGTCGCCGGGACTGACCTGCCGAGCTGTGCGCCATGCGCAGCACGGGACCCAGCGTGGCGAAGGAGCCCAGGGCCTCGCAGCGGCCCTGTTCGCGCACGGCGAACACCTCCACCCTACAGCTGGCCGCCGTGCTGGCCACGAACAGCACGTCTTGGCCGCAGCAGAAGTGCGCCGGTTCTTGCTTGCAGGGCACTACTCGCTGCGACCCGAAAGGGTGCAGGTTGTAAAGCTGCACCATGGTCCCGAAAGTTTCGGCCGCAGCAGCGGAGACAGCACTCACCGCCTCTTGGGGCGGCGCCCTGCACTTCCGCGGTGGGCAGAGCTGCCTCCGCGCGGCGCTGTGCGAGGGCGGGTGCGGCCGTGTGCGGCTGCCCCGGGGCAGGTACCCTCGTACGGGGTTCGGTGTGGCCTTAGCGTGACTCCGTTGCTGTGTGAGCACTGCCAGGAATCCTCCGTCATGGCAGAGCAGCGCTATACACTGGCGGAGCTCTCGAGGGGGAAGATAAACTGGAAGTGATCCTTGAGGAGTGTGAGACGGACTGGGAACGGTGACTGATAAATGGAAGACCTTGCTGACGGGTGTTTGGTCGGTGGTTTGTGTGCGGATCGGCTTTTACTCGGGCACGGCTTGGAGCAGCTACCGCCGGCAGCAGCGTGCCTAATGCATTAGGCTGCTGAAACCTGGGTTCTTTCAGTCTCCGAGACAAAACCAGAGACTTTTTTGTATTTAAATACAGCAATTCTTTCTTAATAACAAAAAAAAAAAAAAAAAAGATTCACACCCCAACCAATAAACCCCCCAAACAAAAGCCTAGTTATTTCACAGAATAGTCCCAGTTGTAAGGGACCCAACAAGGATCACTAAGTCCAACTCTTAGCTGAATGGCCTGTATGGGGATTGAAACCACAACCTTGGTGCTGTTAGCACCATGCTCTAACCAACGGGTTCAGCACTTTTTACATAAGCCAAGTGTTCCATGATAGAGCTGCTTCCATATGTCTCTAAAGCTTTATTCATGTGACCATACTGGTAAAGGATATTAATTTTTTTTTTTTACTAGGCCAATGTTGGAAGGTAAAAATTACCATGCACTTTTAAAGCAGGTAACAGATCCACTACCAAAACCTGCCATCTCAAATGGTCCTTCCCTCATGAATACACACATTAATAGTGAAGAAGAAAAAGCAGCAGTATAATCTCTGGAACTTTATTTAGAAACACATTTGAAAACAAACAGGGTTCTGCAATTGGTTTTTTTTGGTAAATAAATTTTTCCAGGCTTTAGTTTTCTCAATATTCATCTCCTTCTTCAGCCTCTGCTTCTACCGAGTCTAGGCCAACTTCTTCATAATCTTTCTCAAGGGCAGCAAGGTCTTCCCGGGCTTCCGAAAATTCTCCTTCCTCCATCCCTTCCCCAACATACCAATGCACAAAGGCACGCTTAGTATACATGAGATCAAATTTGTGGTCGAGCCGAGCCCATGCTTCTGCAATAGCAGTTGTGTTGCTCAGCATACACACAGCCCGCTGCACCTTGGCAAGGTCAGCACCTGGCACCACAGTTGGAGGCTGGTAGTTAATGCCCACCTTCAAGAAAACAAATGAGAACTTTCCTTAGCAGTGCTAAGGCTTAAAGACTCATTTCTGTTAACAATCAAAAATCACCATGATTACAAATAAAATAGCTTAGAGTTATTTTGCACTTTATCAAAATATTTAACAGGGAGATTACAACATTGTAGTATGACTGTCACCTCTGAAGACTACACAATTCCTAATCATTTAGATATCGAGCACTTAAAAGGCTACATACCTTGAATCCAGTTGGGCACCAATCCACAAACTGAATGGTACGTTTAGTCTTGATAGTGGCAATGGCTGCATTGACATCTTTGGGCACAACATCGCCTCTGTATAACATGCAGCAGGCCATGTACTTGCCATGGCGAGGGTCACATTTGACCATCTGGTTGGCTGGTTCAAAGCATGCGTGGGTAATTTCAGCCACAGATAACTGCTCATGATATGCTTTTTCAGCAGAGATGATAGGGGCATATGTTACCAAGGGGAAATGGATTCGTGGGTATGGAACCAGGTTAGTTTGAAATTCTGTCAGATCTACATTGAGGGCTCCATCAAAACGCAGTGAGGCTGTGATGGATGAAACAATTTGCCCAATTAATCGGTTTAAATTTGTGTAAGTAGGACGGCCAATGTCCAGGTTACGACGACATATATCGTAAATGGCTTCATTATCTACCATAAAGGCACAGTCTGAATGCTCTAATGTTGTGTGGGTAGTTAGAATTGAGTTGTAGGGTTCCACTACAGCAGTGGAAACTTGTGGTGCTGGATAAATTGCAAACTCCAGCTTAGATTTCTTGCCATAGTCAACAGACAGCCTTTCCATGAGCAGTGATGCAAACCCTGAACCAGTGCCTCCTCCAAAACTATGAAAGATAAGGAAGCCTTGCAGCCCTGTGCATAAATCAGCCTATAATGAGTTGAAAAAAATGAGAGAAAAAGAAGTTATTGCTGGTTTTGGAGAAATCAGTATTAAAATAATCATTCAAAATAATTTCTGTCATAAGTTAGCTAGTTTTACATTGTTAAAATAAAAAAAACAGTGTTCTTGAAAGGTCCTGATTTAACTGCTTGAATTTTTATTTAAAGGGGGCCCAGGGCAGGCAAGGAAATAAAAGGTTTATTTTGTTTTGAACAATTAACTATGCATAAACTTCTTAACAAAAAACCAGCAAACCATCAATATAGCTAGCTATAGAGCTGCATCAATTATTTTAAATACTAACTTGCAGCATGAATCCTTACCAGTTTGCGAATGCGGTCTAGCACTAGATCAACGATCTCTTTTCCGATGGTATAATGGCCTCTGGCATAATTATTGGCTGCATCTTCTTTCCCAGTAATGAGCTGCTCAGGATGGAATAACTGCCTATACGTGCCTGTACGCACTTCATCTACAAAAAAACCCACAATACCTCATCATAAGTTTGATCTGTTCAGTTCTGTGTGTGCTGCCTAGTGACTACACACAAAGCACGTGTGTCAAAAGAGTGTAGACAGCATCTCTGACTACACACAGCTTTGTCTGACTAGTCTTAAGAAGTTGGCACCACTTCTGCCCCTTTGTTTCAGGGTAAACATCAGGCACACACAAAGCAGTATTTGTACTCAATGAACACAGAGATCACTCAGAAAACTACATTACAGGTACAGACATGATACTGGACAGCACTCAAACAAAACTCTGTATGCAGTGCAGCAGTCTGGAAAGATGATCCAGATCGTAAAGAAGTTCTCTTGTTTTCCAGATATTGTTACCTGTAGACCATTATGTAATTTCTTTCAAATAACAATAACCTCAAATGTCAAAACAGCATCCAGACACACATTTTAAAATCTGTAGTGTTCTATAGAAACAAAATAAGACAGTGGGGAATCTGTAACGGATCCTCACTTTTTCACTTAAGACCTTTAATGTTGGGTACATACCAACTACGGTTGGCTCTAGGTCAACAAACACTGCTCTCGGAACATGTTTACCGGCTCCTGTCTCACTGAAGAAAGTGTTAAATGAATCATCTCCACGTCCCATTGTATTATCACTAGGCACTTGACCATCAGGCTGGATCCCATGTTCAAGACAATACAATTCCCAACATGCATTGCCAATCTGAACACCAGCCTGACCAACATGGATGGATATGCATTCACGCTGCAAAGTAAAAAGAGAATGATAATGAGACATGGGGCTACCTGCCCATGGGTTGTACTTTCTATGATCTTCCTTTTCTGCAATGAATATTCCCTGTTTGCTCTTAAGTGACAATTTAAGAGAACAAGTTGTCTGCTGCTGGCAAGACACTACTCACCTTAGCTGACCTGCACTGACTTTGAGAATATTGGAAGATCCTAAAGACAACATAGTTTCTATGCACACATAGGTGAATACAAATTCATTATTCCTTAAAATGCTGCATATATATTCCCTCTTTAATATTCAGCCTAGTCTCTTTTTCACCTTCTTTTAGTCTTTGGAAGACCTCTTTAGATAATATCCCCCCAATTTCCTTGACTTGTTACCAGACCACGTACTGGGTAACTGTTGCAATAATCTTTCCTGCACAGGACCATTCACTACATTTTCCTGTATAATAATCATAGCACTATCTAGGCCCCAGCAATTCGTACATATTTTTTTCATACATATTCCTATGTGAAATCGTCTTAGAGTCCCAATCGATTGTAATCTGCCCCCTTTTAGCTCGCTCCTTTGATTCTAAGCAACTGTGCCATGTATGTTTAATCTCCCAATACCTCAATTGTCTTACACCTGAGATGGAAATAAGCTGCTTTTCTAGTTTACTGTTAGAGTGTATCTAGAAAAAAGCTGAGATGGGAAAGAAAAAGCAAGGTGTCTGGGCTGCTCTTCCCCGTTTCCTTGGTAGCTTCATCAAACTCCGCAGTCTCCGCTCCACCCCCGCAGATCCGGCACGAGTCTCGCGCCGCCCGCGCGACCCCTCACGCCGCCGGCCGCACCCGCTCCTGATTGGCTACGCCCAGCGAGTGGCCCGCTCTGCCCCTCACCGTCGCCGGCCACACCTCCTCCTCTGATTGGCTACACTCAGGGAGCGGCTCCCGGCACGCGCCACCCGCCTCGTCCCTCACCGCCGCCCTCCCAGGAGCGCGCGCCGTGCCGTGCCGTCTCCGGTTTCACGCACCAAGGCGGCCTAAAAACGGCGGATAGATCCGGCCGGTCGCCACCATGCTCTTTCCCGCTATCTCCCTGCCTCCCGGATCAGGTTTCAGTTCGTCCCTCGCGTCTTCGCGCGGGAGGTGCCTGCTCCGAACAGACTTCCCTTGCACATATCTCGTCTTGCTAGCTATCGGCCGGTTTCTATGCCCCGCCTCCTCTAAAGTTAATATGCTTTTACACTAATTTCTCTCCTTCTCCCCAACACTTCTGCCTTAGAGCTACCGCGGTGACTTCAAGCAGAGACTGCCTGCGAGTCCTGGCGCAGCACGTGCAGTCATGAAATCCCATGAGGTGCCGCAGCAGAAGCGGTGCCAAACGCCCTTTCTCCCCCCGCAGCCACAAGGATCCCGTCTCCAAATGCCCCCTCCTCCCACAGCCGCAAGGATCCCGTCTCCCACCATGGTGCCTTGCTAAGATGAACTCCGGCTGCGCCACAAAACGTCCGTCGCCGCCACCGACCGACACCAACTGCCGACCGTTAACCGCCTCAAACCCCTCGCCTCAAGTGCTGGCTTTCCATTGGCCCTTACCCGCGTGGGCTACGCGGGAGCGAAGACCGTTGATTGGCCCCTCGCCTCAGCTTCTGGCTTCCCATTGGCCATTACCCGCGCGGAGTGGGGGCGAGGGAAGGTCTCTGATTGGCCGAGGGCGCTCTTCTCCCGGCGAGGGGGAAGACTGCCACCAGTTGGGGGCGTGTCCAGGGGCGGGGCTTGAGCGGCACGGAGGGGGGGTGGGTGCGTGCGTCCTGTCCTGTCGAGGCGGGAAACTCCATCTGGGGTGCCGGGGGTTTGCTACGTAGGCTCTGAGTAAAAATGAAGTGGTACCACAGTGCTAAGCTGTTTTAATATGTAAACGTGATCTATACTGGTTACGATGATACAAAAGTACTACTTCCTGTAGTCTCTCCTGATAGTAAAAGGATACAGATCTGTTTTCCCAATGGGGATTTACTTGATAGAAATACAAAACTGGAGTGGTATCGTCATTACAGTGCCACTCCATGAGCAGTGAGCACACTTTCCATTCCCTGCTTTTGAGTAGGCAGATTCACTTTGGCACTTCTGGAATTTGTGTGACTAACTCCTCAAACCAGCTGAGGAAGGGGGAGGAGACAGGTGCCTTTTTCCTTACATGCTCAGAATGAAATATTACTGTCTGAGAATGTCAAAGTGCCAAATAAAGAAATTTATTGCTCTTGAAGTATAAGAATACTAGGGTATTCCAAAGAAATAGGTCAAAATATAACAACTTCACCCCTTTGAACATTAGTGTTATTTACAGGTTTTGTAAGACAACAAGAAGGAAACCCTTGTTGATTTTTCAGGATACCAGAAGATCAATGAGATATGGTCAGAACCTTTTTTAGAAGGTTGTTGTTTATCTTCCTGAAGAATACAGGATGGAAAAATTATTTGAAAATTGTTCAGTAATTATTTAGAGCTTAATTATTAACTGAGTATGACTTGAATTTCTTTACTTAAAATATAAAGTAATCTTAACTATAAATAGTGTCACGTCCACAGTATTGCTGCTACTTGAACAGCTGCCATATGAAAATTGCTTATTCCCATTAGGCATTGTGTTGAGGTACTTTTAAGTTGTAATTACCATTTTTCCAAGTAAGATTACTCTTCATATATTTTGAAATAATAGGTCAGAATTTTCTGTAGTATGGGGCAGCTTGTGTTTTTATGTATTGTAGGCTGTATCCTCATTGTGTATCAACTGTTCTGACTGCATTTTGATCAATTGAACTGTTTTGATGCATGAGAGCTCAGAGTGCTTCCTGTATGGAAATCTCTGGGTTTAAGTATGTTTCTATATTTGCAAATGATAAAACTCTTGAAGAACTGCGTGAGGCATTACTGAGTAAAATTAAATTGGTTCTGAGCTCTGGTTCAGATGAAGAACGCGCAGTTTGCTTGGAATCATTGACTCTTCCTGTGATAACACACTGTGCACATATGTTTTGTAAACTGTGTATTTTTTAAGTCCTCATAAATGAACAAGTTGGTTATTCTATGGTTAAAAGTTATCGTAATAGCTATTCGAAAGCAATGAACTGCTATCACCAGAAGGCCATCTGGCTATTGTTCTTTTAAATCATGGTGAAGAGTGCAAACAGTTATCAGCTGGCTTCTAAAAACTATTGGCCTGAAGTCAATCTATGGAGAGAGTAGCTGTCAAACTGAACAATGGTAAGGTCCATCAGTATTTTCAGAAGCTTGTTCTGTAGTTCTTACCTTACTTTTTCCTTCCTCCCGGGGTAAAAGTGTGCACCGTTGTATGCCTCCATATGGCTGGGTGCCTCTTCACTGCTTGTATGTGATGTGATGCACGTAGATATTATTGTGCTTAAAAGAGACCAAAGCTGTGTATTGGAAGTGGACTGTTGAATTAAAATCATGTCTACACTCCTTTTTCCAAGCTGATAAACTTTGACAGTGGGCCATCTTTATGGCCCTTCTCTGGGCTCTATCCAGAAAAAACTTGCGGATGAGTATACTTTAACTGCTCTTTTGAAAACCATAGTATTTATTTTTCTTGTGTGCTTCTTAGTTATACTTTTCCTTTTTGTTTGCCCTTTTCTTTCTAGGGCAATATAATGGCATGGTAGTCTCACCATCTGTATCCAGCGCTGCTGCACTTACTCTTGGGAATTGTTCTGCCTCCTCCTCAGCCAGAATAGAGCTGCAAATGTTAGCACAAACCTGGGTGGTGTTCTTTATTAGGAACAAGCAGGGATAGATTAGTCCCTGCTTGTGCATAGTCAGTCAACCTAAGAAGACAGAGGTGGCAAGTGTGGTCTGTCTGGCTTCTGGACTGACATTGTTCCATTGCCACATACACAAAATTTTGATGCAGCTATCCCACTCTATAGAGTTCCTGAGAAATTTGAGGGAAACTAATGAAGGAAAGAGCACTTGCAGAGGCCTTTTTCCAGTGCAGAGGTTCTTGATGTGTCTGTAGCAGTCAGTGCCTCTACTGAACCTTCTGGTGCTTTTAACACGCAAGAAATAAACTGGGTTATGATGTGATGAAATTATCATCATTATATACTACTTGAATGTAAAGTCAAATTACTTACTATGTTTTGCGTAGAAAGGACCATGAAATCTCCAGAACTACTGCCTTTGTCCAATCCCATGTTATCTATAGATTGCTTTCATAGTAGTGAAGCCTGAACAGAGGTGGGTGTGCATTCTGCTCTTTTGAACTATCATAAGTTTATAAAACAGTGAGTGAATAAGCCTTTCTTACTTTCAAAATGATTCCTGATTTCAATCAATTGCCAAGGAGGTTTTTGCAGCTTTTAGCCAAAACTCTGACATGCATCTAAATCCCAGCATTGCGGAATTCACTGTTTCCACATGATAGGTATTAGTCCTAGTACTGCATCTGAGCCGGGTAGTTTCTGTGCCTGAATGGCTACGATGCAAATCTCTCCTCGTAAAAAACGTGGGAAAGCACTTTAGGTATCACCTTGAAAACAAAGGAGACCAACAAACGGCATACCCTCTCCCCAAAGCAGCTCGGGTTCAAACACGATTCTTCCAGGCAAGATAATGCTTGCCATTATTAATACAAATGACAGCATTAAATCATCAGTGAGACATGAAATGTGAAGCTGCAAACACAAAACTGCTGAGTAAAAAGTTTGGCCTGTCATGGTATTATGAATTTGGCAATTGTTTTATCTTTCTAATGCTAACCTAAAAGCATTTACCGAGATTGGAAAAACTTCTTAGTACTTAACAGCTTGAGAGTTAACACTACCTTCATCTCAGTCTTCTGTTGAGACTAAATTTAGAGTTGCGCAAGTAAGTAAAGATCCTATGCAGAAGTAAGATCTCTACAGTAATCTAATGTCTTTGTGTATCAACTGCATTCTTATAAAAGCTTGCCAGATATGGATTCAAACATTTTTTCTTCTTCTAGCTGTTCATTGTGAGACATTTTTTGTCATTTTCATATGCTTTTACTGTTAGTCTTCAGTATCTGTGTTGGCATTGTTCAGCTGACTTTTGTGTTTTGTTTACAATTACAGTACTAAAGTGGATAAGGGATGCAGAAAGATGCGCGCTTTTTTTTAAAAAAAAAAAAAAAGTCTTTATGAGCACTGTTAGGATTTTTTTTTCCAGAAAACTTTTTTTCACATTTAATAGAATTAATTTATTTAGTCTTGTCACTGGAGGATTTTTGGTTTGCTGCCAAATCAGGAATGGCTCATTCATTCACTGCCAATCAGGAATGGCTCATTCATTCAGAACATTTGGAAAACTGTTATTTCAAATTTGTGTTAAGATTCTGTCTCTCAAAAGGATGCCTTTACTGCTGCAATAAATTAAAATATCAGATTATGACTGCCAGTCTCTTTAATTGACTAGTGACTCATTCCAGATTAGCAGCCCCCAGCATCCATGTGCTTTGTGAGGTCTGCTTTGTAGCCTCTCTAAAGATGCCTTGGTTCCGTGGCCAGATTTCTGTAATTTTAAAGGGTTGCTCCATTAGGCAGAAGTTTTTCACGTCTGTCATTTTTGCTTCACGAAGTTGTCCATTTGTACAGTGCACACAGTCTTCTGTTAAATTTTGTGAGTAGTCCTATGACAGTGCTATTGTATAAATTTTGCTTTACCTAGAATATACTTCAGAGAAAAAGGCTTTTGGTGTTAAATTATGTCTCATGTGTCTGTTGGGGAAAAAGAGAAGGTACCCCGTGTCTGGTCCTGACAAAGCATATTTCATCAGGCTGCTATTATTTCTGTGCAGGCTTTGAAGAAAAAGGGTAAAAGGTCATTCTTTGCTTGTAACTAAGAAAGATATTGTCTTTGAAAGATGGTTTATTTATTTCATATTTTAAATAGTCTTACTCCCGTAGCCCAAATATATCCTTGCTCTAAAACTCTGAGCTATTTATTTCAATATAAATATGCTCAGAAAGAAGAACACTTCGCTTTTAAGGAAGGCTGAGTATTTATAAAATGTGTAGTGTTCATGTCATGTTAATGTTCTTGCAAATGAAATATTTTGACTGTCATGTCAGAAATGACAAAGTGTGTGACAAGAATGAATCCTTGAGGATTTTTTTACATGCACATCAATATAATAAATGCATAAAAGGTGCTTTGTAAAGGTGATATTTATCATTCACTATAAATAACTAGATTTAATATGTTTCTTTTAATGTTGTTTGGGCTTTTTCATAGCCAAACACCCTCTCTGTAGGAATGAGCTTCAAGTAGACAACTTGGTGGAATGGTCCCCTAGAGGAGGAAATAGGCTCCAGTAATGGAAAGAAGCCTGATCAGGAGTGGGTATCTAGCTCAAAGGTGCTATTCTGTTTTATTTAGCTTTCATTATTAGCTTTCATTATGGTTTTTGTAGAGCATACTCTATAACTGTGTAAATATACTGAACATATTATGCATATGGATAACGTACTTCAAGTTATTATTTAGAAGTCTGTCCAGCATGTCTAGCCAGCACAGAAGAAAATGGGTATCATACGACAAGCAAATTTTGCAGCAGGGAAACAAGACAAAAAGAATACCAGTTGTAATGTGATGCTGGTCATTGTTCAGTATGTAGATGTGTGTTAATTAAATAAAACTTCTGGTAAAGAGCTTTGCCTTTTGTTTCAGTTTCTGAAGATAGAGCAGATTTATAACCACTGAAACTTATTGGAATCTTAATTTACTTTTGGAAACAAAATCTAAATAAATCCTTCTTTCTTAAATCTTATTTAAACAATACATATTCTGCTCTAGAGGGGAAAACTAAATGGGCATATGTTCAATACAATGCTTATCAGAAAAAACATTGCGAGATTGTTATTTTACTTGGTAGACTTGTTTCTCAAGGTCTGCCACATCATTTTTCTTTGCCTCACTCTCATTTGCTGCCAGAATTTGTATCTTCCTGCTCGTACTTTGACCTTTTTGTTTTGAGATTACTTTTCTGAAACATTAAGTTTTTAACTTTTTATGAAGAAATTGTTCTTTCACATGCTGGTTACAAATTTATTCCCTAAAAATCTTTTTGTGGGGACCTAAGAACTCATTTCAGGCATTATGATCTAGAATAAATCAAGATTTTAATTATTTTCTTTTTTTAGCTGGTGCAGTTACTTGCATTCTCTAGTTAGTTCTTTACCTCCTAATAGCTAAACCTTACTGAGAAAACTAACAGTGTTCTTCTGCCTCAAATCCTGTTCCTTGTTCCTTTTGTTCTCATGCTGGTTCCAAGAGAGCTTCTGGTGCCTCCGTATCCCCTGTCATACCTAGCCAAGGGTCTTGCATACCTTATTTGCCTCACTATTTGTGGGGGAAGCCTTTCTCGCTTCTTGAGTATTGCTATGGTAGAGCACTTGCCTTGGGGCCGTCCATTGCTTAAGCCTTATTTTCTGAAGTTCCAGTACTTTGTTCCTATTTTCCATATACCCTGGAGATAGGGGACTTGCAGACTTCTGACAATGTGAAGTGTGTCTGGAAAATGGGCTGGGAATCCTCTTTCCCAAAGCATTCTCAATCACCCTGTAGTTTGTGACCATTAAAAATGCTGAACCCTTAGTTTCCTATGGAAATTAAAAGAAAGCCTACCCACAGAATTCAAGATTAGTTAATTTAAAAGGTATTATTGAACAGTGATTTCTCTCAATTGATGTGAACTTTATCAAAGCCATCTGTAGGAATGGACTCCAGCCAAGTCAGAATAAGTTCATTTTGGATAAATGCTTTATTTGATTTTGGATAAACGCACTTATGCATGCTTCAGTAGAACTACGGAGGGATAGTCCAGCAGCTAAATGTCTGGTTGTTTCTCAGCTTACAACTTTCTTGTCACTGATAGAAAACCCCTTGAAGTAAGTAGAATTGATGTTATTTTCAATAAACGTGTTTTTATGGTGTTTTAGAAAGACCTCTTAAAGGAAACAGAATTTTAAATACACATTCCAAAGCAGAGGTTAGGCTTTTAATGTATTTATTTCCTGTTGTCACTGAAAATGGATTGTTAAATTGAACATTTTTACTTTCTCTTTAGAGAATCGGGGTTTGCCTTTACTCATTTGGATGGATCAGTGGCACAGAAAAAAAGAATGGAAGCAATTTGTTGTTTCCAAAGCAACCAAGCAGGGTCCTGAACTATAATGCTTTTGTCTGTGAAAGCAGGTGGAGTTGGATTAAATCTGACAGCAGCTTTCCGAGTGTTTTTAATGGGTCCCAAGAGTAATGGGTCGTTCATAATGATATGGCTTAATCTAGGTGAAGCTTCTGTGGTGTTTTCCTAAGAGGCAGAAGGAAAGCCCATCTGAGAATGAATGACACTGACAAGTATCTGTTAAAAGGCAAATAGGACTTTTCTTCATTTTTTTCCCTAGCATCTTCTTGTTTCAACACTGTATTTTTGTGCTGTCCATTTATTTACTGTGAGTGGAAAGAATGCTAGTAGTACTACTAACAGAGTCGTAGTACTTCACCTTACAGTGTAGTATATGCTATCTGTTCCTTCTTCATACCTTTCTTTCTTCCTGATACTTTTGAATGAGGTTTCCTATTTGTTGTTTATGGACTTCAAAAGCCATTAAGTGGAATTTGAGGAACAGTATATATTTAATGTAGTGCTTGTCTGCTCTAGTCTCTTCTGTTATTGTTGAGAATTTATTTATAAATTAAGACATTCATCTGAGGTTACCTTTTGTGGTCATGGGAGACTAGTAATACCTAAATTTAGAAAGTTTTTCCTTTCATTAAAGCACTCAGAGATGCAAAATTATTTGTAAGGAATAAAAATGCAAATTACCTTTATTGATAGCAAAATGGTATTCTTAGCAAAATTGGTTCATGTGCTGTGTCACTGTACAACATCAAGCTTTTTCTATTCACTTCCTGCCTTCCCCCCATTTACTCCTCTGCTGTAATGTCCAAGTTTTTTGGCAGTTGGAAACTGAAACAAATTCTGCACTTGAAAGAAACAAAATGATAGTTTAGCTTTGGACTTGGACATCTGTCACCACCAATAGTAAAGGAAAGGTACTAGCCTGGACATCAGGTCAGTGATATTGACAGTATGAAGACAAAAGCTATTTATTTAATACATGAAAGAAATTAAGTATGAGTAAGAGTATGGAGAAATTGCCATGAAAGAATTTTTTCGTGAATCACAATGCATCTTCAGAAATATTGTCTGTGTATGTACTGCATTGACCCGTTCAGTTGGAAGGGATCTACACTACCATAATGCCATCGAGTCTGACTGCTGCTTTTTTTTTTTTTTTAACAATTCTCTGAATACTTGTAGAAACCACAAGAGAATTTTAATCTCTGAAAATAATGAATGAGGTATAATGAATTCATTGTATTGTGGCAAGCAGTTCTAAGAAAATAAGCTAAGCATTGTTAACACCGAGTCATCTACAGTTGTTATACCTAACAACCCTGGGCCAAATATAATTGCAGCCTTTATACACCACTGAACAGCATCTTCTCATCCTGCTGGTAGCCATCCTGTGAGGGTAACCATCCCAAGGGGCAGTGGTTGACTATATGTATTTGATGGAGGAGCAGTGGGCCCACGTGACCCTTTACTACTTGAATAATCAGTGCCAAATGAGATTCAGTCATGCATTAGCATTCCTTGAAGTGCACTAGCAGCGATAATAGGATTTAAGAAGCAGAAATACCAGTGGAGTAACCAGTTTTTCAAATTCAGTGGATTTATTGTAGAACAGTAGCTTGGAGGTCTGCATTCCTTCTCTGAGAGGTGTAATACCACAGTGCAAGGGAGGAATATTTATCCAACCATAGATTACTTTCTCCCTCTGCCCCCCCCGCCCCCCACCCCATTAAAATTTTGTTTGTTTAAATACAATCATAGATGCAGAATTCTCACCTTTAGGAAGAAATACAAACCTTTAATGTGAGAGTATCACAAGTATACAGATGTTTCTCTACGGCTTAGGCTTTTTAATATTTTCCAATGTAAAATACAGTATCCTTTGTATGAGATACTGCAGAAATCATAGAAGTACTGCAATTCACTTTTCCTGTGCTGGACTGATGAGAGAAGAGTGAAAGTAGTACACTTCAGTCTTTCTTGACTACAGCAAAAATAGAATGGAATACACTTCTGTATGTTTGGGCTACATCTTTCCTCCAGACACCATGTTGTTCTCATACAGTGAGATTAATATTAGAACAGTTTGCCATATATAGCTTGCCAGGAATGTTCATCTTGCAGTGACAAATACATAATTTGTTGCTCTTTTGCTTACTACCATAGATTGGAGAAACAAGACTTGTTTGGCTTTTATCTTGCTGCTTGATGTCTCTGGGTGTGTGTAGGCATCAGAGGTTCTTAGAATCTAAAATGAGTCCTTAGAAGAATTCTTAGACAACTTGCAGTATGTGGGTGACATGACAAGGAGAGCCCACTGCACGAGACTTATCAGAGACAGGACATTATTACAGTTTATGTAGACTTAAGTATCTATTCTCTGAGAACTAGTAGGACTGTACCTCTAGATAGATAAAACATGCTGGAAAAATGCAGAGCACAAACTTGGCATTTTATAGATCCTTATATTTAATGTTACATCCAAAGTATAAGTAGTAACAGCTACACTATCGATTTGCATTCAGCAAAGTTTCTTGTTTACCTAACATGGTGATTATTGTGTATACTAATGAAAGCATACGTGGGCTTTCTTAACAGTTCAGTTTACTGTTAAGTAACTGCATGTGTCCAGCTGATTTCGATTTTGCCATCAGGTACGGAGGCAGTTAGTATTATGCAGTGTTTGTTTCAGAATTAAAATAACAGGATTGTTTTGATGTCTCCTAGATTCCTGACAAACTCTGTTTTTAAAGCATTTACCTGAAGTTCCTGTTTGTTATGAATATATAACCCGAAGTTCTCAAAGCTATCTTTATAGCAGGATACTTAAAGAGTAAGACATTAGTTTGGAAGTAATTAATCTGCAAGCAACATTTGTTCAAGAGGTGATGGTACAATATCTGCTTTGTGATTCCGTGTGCACTATTACTATGTTTTGAAGGGAGGTTATTTAACTTGTTCATTGTTGCTACTAATAGCTTGGAACCCCACTGCAGAAGACCAGTGTTTTGACAGGTGTTGCAGGCTGGGTCAGAAGCATAATGCTGTTATTACTAAGGGGAGTTGAAAGATGATCCCAACAGTTTTCTGGTTATGAATAAATAATTATTTTCCAAGAAGCTTTACTGTATTTTAAAAATAGTGCCATCACAGTCTCACCAGTAAAAATAAATTGTGGAGTGACTGTTGAAGTGTGGTTTGGATTTTAATACTAGAAATTAAATGTCTCTGTTGAGCCATTTGGAATGACTCAAATGGGGTAGCACAGCTGTTGGTTAGCCTGGCTATTACAGCTCATTATCCTGGAGATATGTAGAACACTTTTGTTATTGTCGTAGCAACTTGTTTAGCTGTGTAAGTGCAGCTAGCCTGCCTCATTAATATTCATCACAGAAATTGAAGACAGGTTCTCTTCTAATAAAAGTAGCAAAGAAGAGATAGAAATCCTTCCAATAAATGTTTAAAACACAAAAAGCACAAAAAAAATTAAAATACCAAATCTTTTTGTCCAACTGCTTTACATCCCTTTTCTTCGTGTTTACAAAGTAATAGCTAAATAATGTAACTGTACGTAGGCTACTCAGCTCCCTAGCATTTTTTTTCCAAAACACCTAAATTTCTCATCCTAAACTTTTATTTAGAGAAAGATAACATCTTCATTTCAGTGTTTTGGGATTTAACGAAATTAAGGCTGTGATTGATTTATACCTTGAGCCTGTGTTATTTTGCATAAACATATTTAATATTTTGGATAATACTTCTCTTCAAGTTACGCGTCCCAAAAAAATATTTTTTCAGTTTTGCTGTCTTTGTGTTCAAAATATAAATGCCTCAAATAAGTGATAAAAAACTTATTTGCTCCTAAATGTTAATTTAGAAGCACACAAACTCCTGAAATTTTTCCAGTGTTCATTTCTTCAAAAGGCTGCTTGTTAGTACAATGCGTAACAACACAAAAAAACCCCACAAAACCAAAATGCGTATTCCTGCATTCTAACTTGCACGTATTTAATCTCATTTTAGAGGTGACAAGGTAGTAAAAGGTAAATAATGTGTCTTCTCCTTCAGACAAAACCCTCTATAAATGAATTAGTTTCATGTTTCTATCTTAGTATTGCCTGATAAACAAACAGATCATCTGGACTGATTGTTTCAGAAAAGGTGGTCAGTGACACTTTGTAAGGAATTCTTATTTTTGCAGGCTATGTCCAAAGATGGAATTTAATTCAAAATTTTAAAGTATTTTTACTATTTCTGAATAGTACACAGGTGCAGGAGGGAGTTCCTCTGTTGATTACTCCCCAGGAATTAGTAAAAAGGAAGTACTTAAATTTGCGAAACACTTTCTTTTAATGTTTTACTTAACAGAACTCCAATGATTTTGTAAAAGTAAAGGTTTTTTTGATAAAATACTATAATCATAGGCATGTATTGACAGCATGCTATCTAGCAATTTCAGTAGACACTTTGAACAATAAGACTGTGCTATATGCAAAGTAGACTCTAATCCACTCATGTGTCAGTGAATGAGTTAGTCCTTGTAAAATAAATTAAAACAAACAAATTATTTTATAGCTGCCAGCTTTCTAACAGTTTTCCTGTACTGCTTTTCCTCTTGTAGTGGAAAAATGGCATGTTTTTCACTGCCATACATATGTCTTAATGGAATGCTGATCTGCATGCTGCTTGATTTACAGAGGAAGAATTTGGTAAACTACACTTGTTCATGTCCCACTGAGTAAAAAACAGCACTGAAGAATCTCAGTTGAGTATTAGTTGAATATTCTTGTCTGTTCCTTTCTTTCCATTTGATTGTGGTCTTCTGATATGTGTTCACCTAACATCCTGCTCCCTTCACTATGATGCTCAGATTTTGAACTGGAGGCAGAGATTGCTATATTTAGGTCCTGTCTAGATTTGGGAAGTGTACTTGGCAGCAGAGAAATGGAGTCTGCAAAGCTTGTAAAGCCTTTCACCTCTTATGTCTGAGAATATCAGCCTGCTGATTATAAGATGAATTGCAAACATAAGTAATGGAAAAGGATTGAGAAATAGAGGGAAGATGTCTACTATTTGGAGAAAGTGAGCTAATGAAAGGAGTGAGAAAGGAATTAAAAACAAGCCAACTAACAAACTGATGCAGTTTTTGGAGAGCCAGCACCTTAGCTATGGAGAGAGGCATACTTTAAGTCTGTTAGAGAAAGAATTACAAGGACACAAACAATGGAAGACAGCATGAACCCCAGTATCTGATTGTCACTGGAAAGTTGAAAAAGAACAAGAAAACAGAGCTAAACCTGACTGAAGTTGGGTTTTGAGTGGGGTTTTTTTGGGTTGGTTTTTTTTTTTTGTTTGTTTGGTTTTTTTTGCATAGAGTTTATGTGAGTTAAACTTTTTTTGCGTTTTTCTGGTTCAGATTTTGATATTAAACGATAAGCTGGAAAAATAATTTGCAATTACAAAGGACAGATTTGGGGTTTTTTTGTTATTTCCATTTTACAAGTAAAAATTTCACAGGCAAGAGAACCATTTCTACAACTAGTCAAGCTGCATCATTACTTGTGTGAAAATATGGTGATACTTTGCAAAATGGCTTAGTATGATTATGAAAACAACTGAAAGCAGTTACTAGTATTTTTTTGTCTATTAGATGATGATTTCCATGTTCCAAAGCCATATAAAACTTACTGAAGGTAATACTACACTGCATGGTCTCTCCTAAGAAAGCCATTAATGTATCTGAGAGAAAAGAGGTAAAAGCTGAGCACAGAAAAGTCCTGTCTGATTTGATGGAGCTGTTCAGTAAGTTGGGTGGTTAAACACCTTGGTGTTCTGGCTGTTTGGCCTTTTTTTTTTCTGCTTTTCATGATCTGTAAGTAGTCTTTGGCTTTTGGCATTCTCTTTCGTGGAGTTTGAACAGCATGTTCTAGAAGTTAGCTTTTGGAATTATTTTTAATTCCAAATATTGAGTTAGTAGTCTATCATTCTGGTTTTGGTTGGGTTTTGTTTGTTTGGGGGTTTTTGGTTTTGTTTTTTGTTTCTTTCCCCCCACCCCCCATACATAAAATAAAGATGTATATGGAAAAAATGCTTCTTAAGCTTTTAAGGGTTGCTGAGCTGTCACCATTTAAGGAACACCTTAGATTACAGGCTTCATAAAGGCAAATGAAGTTCCAATATTTGAGTTGCAATCTCAGCAGCGCTGTGATTCTTCTGAATAATGATGTTTAGAGTATAGTGCTGCTTTGAGTACCTTCAGATTAGAGTAGAAAACTGCCTGATGTATCAAGTGATGCTATTGCAAGGAATAAAAAGGGATCTCTGTTTTTCTGCAAAAGCTGCCTGCAGCAATTGTGAAGGAAATAGTTGCAAATAATGACATAAAAGGTCATTTTATTGAAAATAAGCTGCATAGAATTTGGTATAGATGTCATACCTTTTGCTTTCCTGAGGCTGTGATCATATATACTTGATCATAGTATGAGTTACAGAGGCTATGACAGAATGATTTTCACAGGTTATCTTTCTTCACTAACTGTATTTGTTAACCAAAAACATGCCGGTTTTCATCTTATTCAGCATCTCTCCTTATCTTATTGTATTAACGTAACAAAACTTACATGCTAAACCAAATTTTCAGGCAGGTAATAAGTATCATACTTTTATATTTGGTTCTCTCCAACTAAGCTTAAAAAGAAGTAACGTGCCTATTCTCAAGTATGAATACAGACAAGGGGAAGAAAATTTAGACTGTTTAGCTTAAAGAGAGTATTTTACCATTTTCCATAGAGTATTCTGTGAGTATGCAGAACTCTCCAATATTTGTTTGATAAAGTATACTTTTGTCATTACAGACTGTAACTAGTAATCCCTCCTGCTTTCACACAACTTCAAATTTATCTGTTAAAAAAAAAAAAACAAACAAAAAACAAAAACACAGCAAAAGAAAAACCCATACAGGAAAGGGCTAGTTACAACTAGGAGATACTATGTTCTTTTAAGTAGCTACAAGCTACTCTGGTTTGGACCTCATCTTCTAGCATTTTTCCTAAATGGTGACCAACTAAATCTTAGAGCAATTAAGTAGTGAAAACAGTTAAAACAGACTAACCCTTATACTCATATTATGTCTTCTGCTTTACCAGCAAATGGTGATAGCTTGTTGATTGTTTATTTTATCTCTAGGCTAAAGGTTTAGCACCATCACTAGATTCCAGCCAAAATCCTCCTTTATTAGGAAATAATGAAGTAATATTTTCTTAGTGTTTCTGGATTAGTGCAGGGTATAGCTGTCAAAGAACACTAGTTTTGTTCTGTTTAGACTTTTGGCTGAAGGACAGATCTACACCTTAGTACAGATAACAGCCAATCTCTGTCATCAGCACGCTTTATTTTTACTGCTTTTCCATGTGTTTCGGAATACATGTAGCCTGAGTGTGGCAAAAAAAGCACTTCCTTTTACTCTCTTTACACATGGAAAGAGTAGTTTTCCTTATCAGCGTAGGTGCAGTTAAGTTACTTAAGCAGCTATGTAATCCCTCTTTGCCAAAGTAGGATCACTGTTGTGTTTAAGACTAAGTTCACCATACAGGGCTCACATTAGGGATGATGTTTCTTTAGTCATTTGAAAGAAAGATATCTTCTTCCCAAACTTCAAGTTACTAATGCAAGCAGCTTCAGCAGGCACTTCCTCCAGTGCCCTGTCCTCTATTTATGGCAAGATAATAAAGGGATTGGCCCTAAACAGCTCCCTGGCAAATTACTAAGTACTTCTAAATAATTACGAACTAAAAGCTGGACATTTTCTAATGAGAGCTTGAGTAGCATTAGCAAAGCTTAAGGGTTATTTATACCTGTTAAATATTTTAGTTAGACTACTTTGGAGCTCCCTTTTTCTTAATTGCTCAAGAGTTTAGGGAAGACAGAAATGCATGACAACTTTTTATTTTTGTATCAAGTGCAACATTGCAAGGAACAGATAAAACTCAGTTTACTAGTCCCATAGTATACAGAACTGAAAAACGCATTCTGCCATGCTGCAGGCACTGTGCGTAAGAACCTGGTCAAAATTTCAGTGCAATTGTGACTGGAAGAGCAAAGCAGTGCTATTACTGTTACAACTGTATGTATCCCAGTGTCATTAATACATTTATGGTAAAGCAGAATGGCTACCACTCCAGTGTATGAGCAATCCCATGAATTAGATTTTACATCTAGAACAGCAAGCAAAGGAATCAATGCTAATCACCTTAATGAGGTGAGGTAACAAACCCAGTTTAAAGAATATGTTGAGCCAATTGATCAAAACAGAAGAAATTTTAAGCTGAAAATACCTGGTTTTATCTAGTAGGGAGAATTGGAAATTGGGCAGTAATAGGTGGCCCAAGGATTCTGCTTCCTAGCTTTTGCTCAGTCTTCATCTGTAGCACTGCAGAGGCCTTCAGCCAAGAAGTTTTTCCTCAAGCTACTAGCAAGTGTAACTGACCACCATCTATACCTTTCTAGCTGTTAGTTCTGGAACAAGTCCTTGCATCACCACTGTTTGAGACAGGCATTTCTACTGCAGGTAGGTATCAAGTTTCTTCTTGATGTTGTCAAAGGAATCCACTCCCATATAGTCAGCTTGGCCCTGTTCCCACCGCTCCTTGCGTTCTTCTGAAGATTCAGTTGGTAATAGTGGTGATACTGATACGTGGGACACTGCCTCTGTAACTTCTGCCTAAAAGGAAAAGCAGAGTAAAAATATACAAGTACTTTGTACAGCTAAAGCAAGCAACAGGCCATAAAATGGGACAAGAAAGTAGCTGCTATCATGCACAGTAGCAAGCAGTGCCAATGGGAAGGGATTGTGCAGCTTTCCTAGCAAAATAACAAAGCAGAGTTACAGAAGTTAGCAGGGGAGAAAAAAAAGAAAAAAGTAAAGTTTAAGTTCTTCATACCTCTCTACAGAAGCCACAAGAGAAAGCCAGAGTATAGACCAAGCCCGATAGCTGCAAATAGTTTGTTAGAAAGATGCAAGATTACCAAGAGAAGCACATCTTAAGAGATCAGTAACTTTGGTCTTAGAAAGGCTGAGAACTTAAACTGGCCCATGCACTAAGCTAAGACTAAGAAGTCTGCAGTCAGATGCAGGCTACTAAATTCTGTGAATGAGAACTAGAGTTAGAAGCGTTACTTCGGTTTTAAAAAGTATTGGCATTCATCACTGCCTGTTTATGTTAAGTATTGATTCTCTAGTTATCTTAGGCTTACCTAAATATGATTCACCATGCAAGATGTGTATGTACATATTTGCATGCTGAACCGGGGTTCTTCTGCTTGAGAACCTTATTAGCTGCAACACACTGAGAGTTAGGCCCTTCTCTGTATACATTAAAGAAATTAGTACATCGGAGAAGTTACTACAGTACAATATCTGGTGCAACATTAGCTACCTACAGAGTTTGTTTTAGGCAAGCATACAGCTATGTCCAAGACCTGTCTAGCATGCTTCTCTTTTGTAGTATTATTTATTCCAAGCTTAAAAGGACAAAACTAAAATACCCTGCATATCCCACAAACTAAACAACACCCATGCTTTGAGATGGACAGAGGGAAGGGAAATTGATGCAATGGTAAATAACCTGTCATCCATACTTAGGCATGGATGTACAAGATTATTAGAGCACGTACCATGTTTGCCCCTGTAGTAATTTCTTTAACAATTCCGTGCTGTTCTAGTAATGGTAAAACATCAGCTATGTAGGTATCCCACCACATGTTGAGGAATTCTGGGTGAACTATTTTTGGGTCGTCCATATTGCCCTTTATGCTTTTTGTTCTGGAGTCATATGTATAGTTCCATGGCTTTGTGCTTCCCAGGAAATGCACGACCTTAGTATTTGCACCAAACCTGTTGGACAGAAAAATTTTAGAAGCCAGTTTGTACATGTGTCTAGAAAATGAGTTTTGACTGGCAGACATAATTTCTTCTAACCTGCTATTTCTTATTTGTCCAGAAAACAGAAATATGAATATATTTAGGAGGCTAAATGCTAAATGATTGAACTGCCAATGCCTATTGGGACTGAAAGCATTGAGATACAACAGAAACAATGCAAACTGAATTCTACATTACACTAGTCAGAATACAGCCAAAACCTAGCGGTCTGGGCTATTTAAATACTTACAGACAACTCAAGCCTTTAGGGTGATGTCCATAGCTCAGGAGAGAGCAGTCTCAAGCAGCCGTTGCAATCGGAACTGGTTTTAAAAGTGAAAAAGATTCTACTCCAAAGTCAGCAAGCCAGAGAGTTAAGCATTACAAGTATTATATGGAGAAGGGTCAGTGTTAACAGTTAAACCTTTCAGTTTATAGCCCTGTAGAAATGGATCATTGGCTGGCTCTGCTGCAAGAAGACCGTGTCCCTGCAAAATAATAACTTTGTGTAACCAAGGCATTTCAGAAGACTCCTGATCTTGGTGCAGCAGGGTCTTGCTAGACTTAGCCCTTACTTAACCCTTATTTCCTAAATAACCTTAGGGCAGCCATGCATGGATTTGGTGGTGGGTTGGTTTGTTTTTTTTTTCTTTTTGAAACCATTTAAACTCCATTTTCAATATGGACTTCCAGCTTTGTCCCAACTGTCATCAATATGTTCTTTGGTATTAGAAGTATAGCCAAGATGCACCTCTTCTCAAGTAAAGAACTTGACATTGAAAGACACAACATTCATTTCATTCTCCTACAGTTCCAGAACTAGGTTTTAGCTTGATTCAGTTTTGTGAACAAGCAATACCAGTCTCTCTACTACCAGTGACTATCTCACCTAGTTCAGTTTGTATCACATTAGGCTTTCTTCTCAACATAATATGACTGAAATGGAGAGTAATGTCAAAGTAGCTTGTCTAACATTTTATTAATCAGATGCAGATCATTTTGAGTGGGACTCAGGCATTAAAGAGTTTTACATATGGAGACAATACAGGGGTGTTTCAAAAGCCATAGAATATTCAAACTGAGTATGCTTGTGGGTGGGGGTGTGGGTTTCATACTATTTTAAGGTTCTTGACTGTATTTCAATGTTCATGTTCAATGTTTTGAATATAACTGATCTTATTGCAGAATGAAGACTTACGTGTGTGTGAAAGGCCAAGTATTTGCATTAACTCCGTGCTAAAAAGTGTCTTCAAGAGGTCAGTTACAGGGCTTTAACTTTAAACCCCAAAAGTAAAGACTGAGCAGAAGGGAACTACCTTAGTTTTATTAGCTGTCACAGTACTAAGCAACCTGAGTTTTCTTCATCTGAGGCTGCTGCTGTTCTGAAGAAACTTATGGTTCAAAAATCAAGGGTATTTAAGCTAGAGAATAGAATGCTTAAGAAGTATCATGTGACACTTGTTACAAATGGAGAAGTATACTCTTGGTATCTTGTCCACTTATGGTCAGAACAACAGATGCCAAGCTTCTACAATGTTTTCAGTATCTGCCTTCTAGATACTTTCTGGATCTGCAATATTTGATTTTGACATTTAAACTCAACTGTTAGGAAGCTTTATGTCCACACTGGCCTCAGCAACTAATCTGTCTTTCCCCATCTCCCAGAAAAGTCCTTCATCAATGTTTTGAAGTTAGAGAGCATTTGTCATGAATTGGCATTTTCCTTTGGGAAAAGGATTACTGGGACTGCTGTGAAATCTAGTCTCGCTGTACAAAGCTGCAAAAAACTTAGCTATTGCTGTCAGTAGGTTTAAATTTCACTATATTCCAACCACTGATTATCAGGAGTGTAAGCTGCTGATCTAACCAAGGGAACTTGTTCCACCTATTGAGCAGGGAATTTTACTTGCAAGGGCTGCACTGTCAGCATTCTACTTTTGAAGGTCTGGTGAATTCAGTTAAGCAGCTGATTCAATTAGTTGAAGGGAATTTTTGTCAGGAGCTCCCAGATCCAATTAGTCTTCCATGGCAACAAAGTAATTTGTAAAATTAAGGTCATGTGACTAACAGCCAGCCATGGAAAGAGGACATACTTTACAATAGATGTTAGTTTATCGAATGCTATCTAGCTACTTAGTCATTCTGAGGCTTGCATATATTTCTTTAAATAAGTGTTCCACTTTTAGCATGACAAGATTCCAAATAGTATTCTGATCACAAGACATAGTTTGATCTTGAGCCAGCAAGCCCTGCTTATGCTAGCTGCTGCTTTAGACACTAGTAACCTGATGTCATTCAGAGATCAGATTGTTTTTATGCAATTGGCACTTTCCCTTCCCCCTTGCCCCCAACTTCTGCAGCTCATAATAGATAAAGAGTTTCTGTGTAACACTTCAGCTTTCCTTCTTTCCCCCGCCCCCTTCCTCCTGGGTTATTGTAACACTTTGAGTAACCCTGCCTCTGACCTACAGTTTACTGACATGCCAAACTAATGCTGCTAGCTAGGGAGGATACAGTCTTCATCACAGAGGAAATACGCAATGAAATGTGCTTGGCTGTAGTCTTTGTTCCATCTTGCTGTTACTTAAGGAACTGACAGAGGTCTCAAAAGACTGTTAGGGGAGAATTCTAGCTTGCTACAAGTCTTTGTTCACCACACTTACTTGAATGGTAGAGGTTGATTACATGAAACTGTAACTCTTGGCTGTTACATACCCTAAGTAATTTGAGTGAGAAAAGGGGAAGTTATCTAAGTGGGAAGGATACCACCAGGGACATGCTGAAGTTCAGCTCAAGCTGATTAAAGAGCCGACTGCCATTGGTTAGAACTGTACTACACTGTATCCTATACCGGAGGAGTGGTTCTTCCTTTTGCAAGTGACCTGTCAAATGTGCTTACTCTAAATCAACTTCAGTGTTATCACTAGGGATGAGTGGTTCAAGCTACAGGTACAGCTGTCTCTCTGCATTTATCTTGAGATGATTCATTTGACTTACATCAATTCAACCTTTTTTTTTTTTTAAAGAGAAGAAATTATTATATATTGTATATATATATTATTATATATATTCCTTCTAGAATATATATATATATTATATATATTCCTTCTATAAAACCCGTGTAAGCTCACATCGTGCCTGTTCATTCTGTTACAAGAAATTACTTTATGTAAGCTCTGAAAGTCTTCTCGAAGTTTTCAACTTACGCTTTAAATGCTGGAAGGTAGGAATATACAGAAGTGCTGCTCAAATTATAAATAAACGGTAGATGTTTACTCATGTCTGTTGTTGCCCAGCTGCTGAAGAAGGTGTTTAATAACCCCTGATCTGCACCTAAAAGAGAAAGCATTAATAGGCTACAAGCAACAGACAGCTGTTTGAGGATCTTTTTCAATCACTTCACTAAGTAAGAGTCGGTAATGCAGTTACCATGTCCAGTAGAAGTCTGGCACAGAGCACTAAAGTTCTATTTCTGAACAACCCTGCAAACCCTGCAGCCTTTGAATATTCCAAAAATGCGGAGAACAAAATAGTATGTATGGGGTTACTTTTAACTGCTGCTCACAAACTCTGCCATTCGGTTTCTTTTACTGCTTAAATTCAATCTGGATAAGGCAGCAAAAAAACCCCACAATAAAACAGTACAACTGAGCACTGTTCAGCTTCAGGAAAGCTGTAGCTCAGAAGATCAAATGGCAACAATCAGTTTTATTACTTATGCTTACAGATGCATCATCTCACTGCAGGAGCTAGGGTATCAGCGGCCTGTTAGGCCTGCAGTCCCAGATGCATCTACCTCCACACTGATCTGGTAAGAAAAGCATATTTAATCTTGGTGACAACTCTAGTAAAACTCCATCAAATCCCTTAACAGACAATAGGCGTTCCTAGTTCTGTAGTAAAAAGCTCCTGACTGACCGTTAAATGAGGATAATCTGTGTTCAGAGGGGTCACCTCAGCTTGCAAGTAGAGGTTGTTACAAGGTTAAGTGAGTCTGAAGTTGTTTGGTATCTCAGTAGTAGATTAGCTAAAAAAATAAATAAGTATAGCCTACAGGCCAGAGCAGACTAGTTTATAAGCAGTGATCGAGAAGAAAAAACCTATTTATTTATATCCATTCATTCTTTATTGCAATGAATATGATTAGTCTTTAAATGGAAATAATTCCTCTTCTCAAGGAGATTGAAGGGAGTCCTCCAGCTTTCACTTGCTGTACTCTTTCACCTATAACTGCATTCACAAGTAACATTACTAAAGAGTAGGTAAATGGATAGCTTAGGGTATTAGTAGACAACATTTCATTTTAATCTTTCCTTTTCTCAAGCACTCAGTCTCTGCTGACTCAGGAAAAGGTTTTTATTGGCCTATGATTCGATTTAGGGCAGTATTAAGGCTTATACCATCAGTGCTGTTTGAGCACAATTTGCTTTTTGCAACCACAGTATCTAGACACTGGGCATAAACTTAGATGTACAAGCAGTACACTGACAAATATAAATTCTAGGTATCCTGTTACAGCTGTCAGCATACATGCAGATTGCAGAGTGAGAAACTGCCTGGAGATTCAGTCTGGTAATTTCAAACCTCTGACTTGCCTCTCAACACATAAAGGAAGGAAAGCACTTTTGAAGAAGTTGTGTCCATCATAAGAAAACCGAAGGGGCAGCAACTTTGTATTGAACTTACCCTACAGGACTTCCTCTCGCTCAGGTTGTACATACTTGGCTTTTTTTTTTTCAGATTGCATTCATTTGTGCCAAAGCAGACAATGAAAGCAGCATCTAGCTGTCCTAATTCAGACTTCAACAACAGACTTCAGTAGTCTGGTTATATAAACAGGATCTCAGACATAAGGTGAAAAATCAGGCAGTATTCATACTAACTACGTATTTACAGATGCATATGAAGGTACAATACAGCAACACAGTACAAGCAACTATTTTGGATCCCAGGCTAAAGAGCCAGAGGATTGTTTAAGCAATAGCAACGTTCTTAAGGTAGCAGTACTACCAGATTTCTTCTAAAACCAAACTTTTCTTTCCCATCCACTACTCTTAGATGGTATCTAGAGTAGTTGCATGACATGTTCTTTATTATACAGAAAGGTGAAGTTTAGACAGAGTAGATGTCTACATAAGTAGCCATCATTCTGCCATTTCTGGAAAACAGCACTACATAGGAGGCACCCATCTGCTGTTACATGCAAGAAATATTCTGGAAGGTCTTCCATTCCCCTAGTTACTACTACTGCAGACAAGGTACTTGCAGTTTGACTTCAACTACACACAGTTTGGTAGCTTGTTAAGTTTGCATCCCTATGTCCTATTAAAAGCAGTGACCCTTCACAGGTTTCTCTTACTAAGTTTCCTAGAAACTTTTATTACTCTCTAGGTCAATTTAATTTTCAATCCCCTTTCTCCCTACCAAGTTCCTGAGCTCGGCAGTAGCTTATATGGACAGTCTAGGTCTCCATGGTCTCGTTACTCAGATCACTGCTACCATTTAATAAAAACTAGGTAAATTTTGAAGCTGAAGTAAAAATCGCAGTTCTAGAAATTTGATACTTAAACAATTAACCCACTATTTTTGCTGTAAAGTGCTGCAACAATTGCTTTGCATTTAGAACACAGAGGAAGTTTCACCATTGCACAGCTTTAGCTTTCAAGTCAGCATATTGTAGAAGCAGTTCTACTCTTTTAAAGGACAGGGGCCTTCAACCTAGAAGATCTGGTCTGCTAGCAGTCAAGCACAAAGCTCAAAGGAGACAACCACCAACTCTCAGATGTTCCCAAAGCTACAGATCAGTCAGTTTGCACAAAGATGTGCGCTTGGGGCTTTTTTTTTTTTGTTGGTTGCTTTTTGGAGGGGTTGGATGGTACTTTTTGGGGTCAGGGGGAGAGGGGTGGCTTTCTGTTCGTTTGTTTTTGGTGTTTGTGGGAGGTTTTGTTTGTTTGAATGCAACAATTCAGAATTATGCTATAGATTTTGCCATAGCTGGTGATCAATTTGTACTCAATATGTGAGAGCACGCACAAAGCTACCAACTGCTACCTTGTCAGGAGCAAGGTACACACCTTCATTACATGGCAGTACTCATTTTCATGGCATAGCATTGAGCATGCAACTGTGACTAATATTCTTTAGAAGGCCACACACAAGAGTCCCTACTGTAACAAGGATTATTCTGCAGACTAGGAGTGACATCTGGAAATTTTACTTTTTACAAAGTACAGAGAGGTAAGTCAACAGGCTAGCTCATTACCTGCTATCTGAGAGTTCCATCTTATGGTCTTATTTACATAGTTTTCCGTAGTTTTTTAAGTTAGATTTTGTTTTGTACCACAGTAGTTACATAACAGAATTAAGTGTCAGGAGACAATGATACTCAGAAGTCTTTAACAATAGCAGTCTCCAAGTAACATATGCTTTTACTGCAGTGGTAACAGATTTAGTAGACTTAGAGGACGGCAGAACTTGGCTTCTCAAGCTTAAACCTGGTACAGTGGCTGATCCCAAGTGACATATAGCGGGAAGCAGCCACAGCTACATGCACTTGATATTGGGAAACAGACAGTCACCACCCTATAATGACAGGAAGCCATCACATAGCATACAAAGAGATAGTTGTATCTTCAAATGTTTGATTCTCTGAAGCTGTGCTTAAGTTGATCAGTGCTATTTTTTTGTAGCTGCTCGAGTTAGTATAGGACATCCAAGCCTTGAGTGTTAGGAATGTCTGAAGCATAGTACCAGAGTTTCATTTCTTGTTATATGATTTCTTGTTATATGATTCTACACTCTTAATGCTTACAGCTGTTAATTTGGAGGCCAAACTCAGCTTTTATTTCACGAAGCCTGAAAAAAGTAGTTTTACTACATATTGTAACGATAGCCTCTTTTTCTGAGAAGGACACAATTTTTGTGTAGTTACACTGAGAATTCTATCATACAGAGTCCCCATGAGATGTATGTAGTTACTGAGCCATCCCAACTACTGTCACCATTTTGGTCTAACTTACATTGAAATACAAATTAATACATACCATCAAAGCTGCCTTTCTCTGTGGCAAACTGTAACAGCTGACTGTATGTTTCAATGGAAGGTCGGTAAACAAAAACTCCTGAATTAAAACAGTCGGGCCAGCCTGGATCTGGTGCTGCAGACAGCTCTTCTCTCTCAAAAAGCTCATCTATATTTGACAAAACCTAATTGTAAAGGGGTTAAAACAATGTTTTTAGGTTAGGAATTGCAGTATCACATTTTAATGGATTTTGGCATCAACCTTAAGATGTGAAAGAAAGCTCTTGTATCAGTGCTCATCTTATGGAAGACGATACTTTACAGAAATAGTCCCCACAGACTTCATTACAGTTAATTTAGATTAAAAGGCACATACATTCTTACTGTTACTAGTCCATCTAGTAAAAGGCTTCTATTACCCCTACTCTTAAAAAAAAACCAACCCACAGAAAAAAAATCCAACAACCCTGATATTAGGTCTTTAAGAGGTACCATGAGACACAGCCACTTACCATTGTGTCTGCATCCATGAAAACACATTTTGAAAACTGTGTCAGTTCCCAGCAGTGAAGCTTTGTTAGTGTGATGCCCAACTCAGGTCTTTTCATTAATGCCAGGTGTGCTGAATCCCCACTATCCAAGACATTTACCAATATGACTTCATCAAAGACTCTTTCCAGCACTCTCCTGGGGAAGAGTCAATTGGCAAGATTTAGTTCTAGTGTTACTCCAACAACAGACCACATGACAGATTCTGTAAAGAGAAGTGGAATAACAGGGAACCTGGCAACATTTCTTTTTGAAAAGAAGTAAGAGTTGACTGCATATGTTGGAATGCACAAGTGCACCTGTCTGGCTCAAAGTTTCTAGATTGTAATGTGCACATTCTGGGGACCAGAGGAGTTTCTTGGGCTTATTTTTTTCTTGCACAAACAGAGTTTTAGTCGGCATTGCCATCAAATCCAGTAAGTCATAGCTATGTAGTACAAACTTTCCACAAAGGTTGTTTTTTTTTTTTTTATCCAGACTTTGATTTCTGGCAACTTAACAGTCTACTCTGAGCAGGCAATTAAGAAATGGGAAGCTGTTAGACTACCTTGAGTAGGACAGTAGCTGAATCCTAAACAGCTGAAACACAGTTTTATGCAATACTTACACTGTTCTAGATTTGTGACATCTGGGACATTTGAAACATCTGACTAGACCCAGCTGCTAGAACTTTCTTTATCCCATAAAGTCTTTTCAAGACTGACTTAGTCATGGCTGTGGGTACAGAAATGTTTTGAACCGGTACCATGTTCACTAAAGAGTGATGAACTTTCAGGCAGTGTAGTGAAATTTTGTGGCAGATATCCAACCTTTGCTTTACCATCAATAGAGCATTACCATTAGTTCAAGAGACTAAGGCGTTCACACTGCTTAAAACAGGAAATGTCTGTAAAGTCTTACTATTCTAGAGTGTTTCTTGAATGCTCAGCAATTACCAGTACAATTTGAGCCACAGAGCTTGTAAATGAATTTTAGGTCTCTGCCTTGCGAGGCAGTCTTTATATTGACAGCTTGGTGTGGACAGTGCTTCTGAACTCAAGGCATACTTTGTTAGTGGAGACAGGGCAAGAAATGCAAGTTCCAGTTACACCACTAGGTATCACTGGTCTAAGGGCATAGTACTAGCTGGCTCGCACTAGCACATAAGGACATTTAGGATTCATCTTAAAAGAGCACACTCACCTAATAGGCTTGAATGGATGTTCCTATATGCAACATCTTAGTATTGGTAAGACCATTTAGCTGCCAGGAGACTCCAGGGAGAGTCACTCCATTTTTTTATTGAGTCACCTCTCATTTGTCTCTATATATTGGTAACTCTTTTCAGAAGAACTTCCCCTTGTAGAGAATCTTGACCTATCATCTGTAGTTCCCAGAGTTATTAACTGTTTTGTTGTTTGTCTTTTTTACCCTCTTACATGTGGAAAGAGAAGCCAGTCCACTCCACAGTGAGACTATTCTAAGGAGGCTGTAGGAAGCAGTTGCCTGTTAATTTCATTTGTTGTACTGTGGTGACCTTGTTAGATGCCTCTGTTGAGCTGCTGATTTGACATACTTGGCGCTACTTTAGTTCTGCTCGCTTTCTTCTCCCATGATAAAATTTGAGGTGTCTGCTAGATTTCAAGAGAGCTTGTGTTATATTATCTCAATCAGGAATATTTCTGCAAAACAAATAAATACCAATCCCCTGCTCCCACCTCCACCTACATACACACAGCACTAACAAATGCACAGGCAATATCACATTGTTGGAGAAAGTTCTAAGTAGGACTATAATAGAGCAAAGACCCAGCTGAAATATCAGTATCAAGTCACGGTTTAGAGCTCTAACTACAGACTATTTGTTTAACTCATCATAGGGAAGAAAGAAAAAAAAACACGCTAAAACATAACAAACAGTTTCATTTTTTA
This sequence comes from Corvus moneduloides, assembly GCF_009650955.1. Lineage (NCBI taxonomy): Eukaryota > Metazoa > Chordata > Aves > Passeriformes > Corvidae > Corvus > Corvus moneduloides. The sequence goes on from NC_045485.1 coordinate 28,038,546, forward strand.
AGAACTTGCAGAACTCCAGATAGTATAGATAAGTTGAATGCTGCTGAAATTAGCTGTTTAGCTTCCAGAGTTTTGAAAGGTTACTATTAAGGAATTTAACTTCCATTTTTCAACCTGCACATCAGCAGGAACTGTTGCAGTTTGAAGTATGTAAGTGACCTTACCTCATAAGATCTGAGACCTGAGGAGTTATGAGTGCAGTCAGCTTCCTTGTTGTTCTGTACTGTTGCAAGGATGAACCAAGTACCAGTGCTCCTTTCACATAGGAGTCATTTGTGGCTAAAGTCACAAAGGACTGGTCTGGAAGAAATGAACTTGGTCAAGTTAGCATGATCTACTACTTTATTCTGGGAGAGATACATTAGAAACCTAGTATTGTTAGGTAGTCATGCTGTGAGACCTCTAAGATGCGGCCTTAAATTCTGTGTAGAGGGCCTTCCTATGTGACTGAAGGAAGCAGATTACTTGCATAGCTATATTTGCTATTGGTAACCTGACACATGGCAAAATGCAGTAAAATGACCCACAAAATCAAGACTGTTGCAAGAGAACGCCAGTTCAAATTTCTCCACAGGTTAAATAATTCATGCCAAATGTAGAGACAATCCAAAAAGTCTAAAGAGCCTTACTTTGGCCGCTAATATGCTAAAAGTGTTTGGAGTCTGTGGGCTTGCTTTTGGCCTAAAGTTAGTAGGGTTTTGTAGAGTTTCTCTAAGTTCAGCTCGCAGCCCTGAAGCTAAAGCAGTGTAAAACTTGCATTTCATTTTCAAATGAAAGTAACCATTGAATTATATCTTAGACAACAGTTTTAAGTTTTGCTAGCTCAGGATTTTGCAGATGAGTTGTTCTGCAACCCATGATTGCAGCTCTGTCACAAGAATGCAAGATTTAAATGGGAAGTAACTAGTAATACAAAAAGCAATTTAAAACTTGCAGGAAAAATTTTTACTCTTTGAGCAAAAAGAGGTACTATAATCTTCTGCTCCAGCTGTATCTTAAATATAGCTTAAGGCAGATTGTTTTGCCTTATAGTACTTATTGAGGCCATATTATACAAGCTTTGCATTCTTTCAGTTTTCATGTTGTTTCAAACTGCCAGAGTGGGACTGACAAAAGCAAACAAGTAACTTATACAAGTTCTTCACTGTTAACTATTTTCATGTAGACCTCCTTTCAAAGTTATACCACTTTACAAAACATGCTCTTTTCTAGCAATCCATTTTTCACTCTATCAACAAAACAGTTTCTTCCTAAGAATCTCGAGAGTCAAATTTATTTTAGCAACTTTGATTTCTTTTCTTTACAGAAGGTGTTAACTAGGTTAGATCAGAGCGGGAGTTCTGGGCACTTAAAGGCTTACTACCAAGCCTAGCAGTAAGATTAAAATACTGACTCCTTTCAGAAAAATTGTTGTTTGGCGTGACTCCTAAGTTTGCGAGGCAGTCATCGTCAATACCTCTTTAATATAATATCCCCTTAACAGTTGACGACAGAAAATCACGTGCCATAACTGCCTATAAGCTCTGCAAACCTGGTCTGCAAGATCTATAGACCAGCTACAAAACCTTCTATTTTGCTTAGCAGCAAAACCAACTAGTCCCAAGGGATTTAGATTATAGTAGTCAATCACAAAGATCAAAAAAGCTTCTATAATGCCAGGAATAAAGATATTTTGTTTCAATTCACTTTTAGCTGCCTATTTATACTAGCTCATATTCAGCAAGTCTACAGAACAACTTTGTTTCTTTGAAAGGGCAAGTGTGTAACGTTTTAAGTCCTACGAACATCTTCGTAATAGGACAGGGTTTTTCACTAGGTAATTCGCATGTTACTACTCAATACATTGAAGTCTGACACTATGCTCTCAGCTCACTAAAAATCCAGCGTAGACAAAGTGGGATTGTGCCCAGCATTCATCTGAGTGTTGCTTGTTTTTTTTTTTTCCCTAGCAGTGTTACTAATTCTTAAAGCGACCTTGCCACTGAAAGACAGGTCTTTTCTTCATTAACCTGTTAGCAGCTATACTTCCACTCTGTCTCCTCATCTTCTTGAAACTGAATACTCACACACAAAGGTCTTTACAGAAACAAAGTCAATTTAATGACAGAGTAAAAAGCAGCCCCCTACTGCATCCTAGCCCTAGGAGGAAACTTTAAAACTGCTTGACAGGATGTGAATATTGCCAGCTTGGAGATCATCTAAATCAGCATAGCTTTCCAAAGTTTTGAATTAACTATGTTCTATTCCACATCTCCTCTAAAGTACATTCATAAGTACATGAGTCCACGCTACAACTTGGGCAAGACCAGCTGCTGCTTATTATGGAAGTTACATCTGCAAAAGACTAGTCCGTTCTTCCTAAACAACAGGTATTTCAGCTGTGTGGATCTCCCTTCTCGTCCTTTTCCCCTCTCCGTAAACATTTTCTCCACAGAATCTTATGTTTACACAGCAGCCACTGTTAGGCCCGAAACATAATGAACTCTTGGTGACCGTATGTCTGCAAAACCACATAGAACGAGAGACAGTTGCACAGCTTCCTAATTGACTTACCCAGACAAAACCACGCTACTTCAGAGACCTCTTTGGCTGCCCAGTTCACAGGCTAAAATACCTCTTTGCTAGAGTTTTTGTGCTACCCCTTACACACCCACGACCATCCTAGAAGTCTGAGCTAGGAGCAATCTTTCATTTGATGGCATGCACGAGGTTACTGGAGTGCTTGCCCCACATCATTTAAAAATTCCCCTGGAAGGTTTTTTGTAGGCATAGCCAGAGTTCACAGGTGCTTGCCTTTCCCCCTATTCTCTGAGTTAGGTGCTAGGACATCTGAATTTTTTTTTGAGTATGGGATTCCTAGAGACAGAAGCATCTTATCAAGACATGCATCGGGGGGCAGACTTCCTGCAAGCTTCCAGACCTGAAAATGAAACCGACTCTGCTGACAACTTCAGGTAAAACTGGGGGGGGGGGGGAGGGGGGAGGCAACAAAAACCAAACAAACAAACAAAAAAACCCAAACACAAACAAACAAAAAACACGGAAGAAAGAAGCGAGACATAGGTAGTGTGGCGATAAGGACCTACTCATTGCAAAGTATCAAAAACACAGAAATCACAAGCTCTCTCTGGCTTTTCAGGAGAAGGCTGGGTTTTCCCCTGTGAGCCGCTGTAGCCCTACAGTGGCCCCGCCGGCCCATCCTGCTCTCCACCACGCTAGCTACATCCCTCCCGTTAGGGAAGGGAGGCTGGGGCAGGGCATCGAGGTGGGCGCGGAGCGAGCCAGCACCGTGCGCGTCCTTTCAAACCGCACAGCGGTGCCCGTCGGGACGGCTCCGACCCCCCCGCGGGCAGCCCGTACCCCCACCAGCCGGAGCCCGCTCGCCGCCGGGACGGCTGCCTAAAAATAGGCGCAGCCACGGCAGCCGCGATTCCGCGGCCGGGAGCGCGTGGCGGCTCCGCGAGCGCGGCCCGCGGCCCTCGCGAAGGGCGGCGCGAGCCGAGCGGGCGCACACTGACCTGCCATGGTGCCCGAACGCAGGTCGGCTGCGGGAAAGGCGACGAACGCGGTCGCGGCCGCGCTGAGGCCGCCCCTTATATAGGGGCGGGGCCAGGAGCGGCACGACTGTGGCAGCGGGAGGAGGCCCCGCCCCGAGGAATCCCCGCGGCGCCGCGGGCGGGGCCGCCGCCATGGCCTCCTGTGGCGGTGGCACGTCACCCCCTTTCCTCCTTCCGGGGCCGGCACCGCGCCCTCGCCGGGAGGCCTCAAACCCCCCGCCTATCCACCCCTGTGCCTCTCGGGTATAGCGGAACTTGAAAATACTTCAAAATATTCCACTGCGCGAATAGAGGGTAGGACCGTGTCAGGGTGCTGTGGCTCAGGCTGGGAGCGGGGGTGGTACAGGAGGAGCGTTGCTCCTGTGGCCGCTAAGCCCTGCGGGAAGGACTAAAACCACTCGGAAGAGCCTGGCTCCGTCCTCTTGGCACTCTCCCTGCAGGTGTTTGTACGGGTGGATGAGATGCCCGAACGGTCCCAGCTCTCTCAGCCTTTCCTCGGAGGACAGATGCTTTCTTGTCCGTCATCCCTGTGGCCCTTTGTTGCCCTCTCTCCAGCATGTTCACGTCTTCCATACTGGGGAGCCCAGAACTCAGCACAGCCCTGCAGGTGTGACCTCAGCAGTGCTGATCGGAGGGCGGGGATCCCCTCCCTCGACCTGCCTCGTGCATCCCAGGATACCATTTACCTGTTCAGCAAGGGCACATTGTTGGCTCGTGTTCAATTTCGTGTCCCCCAGGATGCCCAGATCCTTCTCTGCAATCTGTTACCTTCCTCAAGACAATGAAATATAACTGCTTTTTGACCACAATAAACTGAGGGAAGTCTGTTAGGAAGGGGATTTCTTTCTGACTTGAAATGGCAAATGCGCCATGAAAGGATTTAAAAAATAAACGAACTCTCAAATGCAAACTGATGAACATTCCAACTCCTAATTTCCCCAGTATGGGAAATCACATTTGAGCTGAGACAATTTTTGTAGACCTGTTTTGAAATCAAATTACTTACTTCTAAAAGTACCAAAATCAAGGAAGTGTTCCTTGACCAGCCACAAAATAACAACCCCAAAACAAAATATGCTTTTAGAGCATACCATTAATTTGTAATTCGTGCATCATATGCATAAAAGTGTGTGAATCAGAATTGTAGGCATGTTGATAATGTTGTACGTGTATAGGGATTACTAATTTTTTGGGTATGCAACCTTTTTCAGGTATCCGCAGCTTTGACAAACTTTCTCTGTGATGGTATTAGGCATGGTTCGTGTCTGTCTCAGATGAAAGTTTTGAGAAATTTTTAGCCAGCACATTTCAGCTGTGTCTAGCTTGTTGCTTTGCCAAGTTTTTGAGCGAAAACAATAGAATAGCCGCTGTTGGTGACTGCCCTCCCCCTCTCCCTTGGTTCCTTTGTGTTATGTTAGAGTAGAGCAAAAGAGCATAATTCCTTCTGGTTTCCACGTTAAACAATCAGAAAAAACCCCTAGGACTGCCAGTATTTAGCTTGAAAGTGTGACAGAGAAGTGACATGTCCACCCCTATGCAAACAGTTGTTTGCACATGCATGGTTGAGAGTTTTCTAATGTTCGTGGTTGAACAGGCTGTAAATTCTGTGGTTTCCTTGCATGACTCGATTTCATGTACACCTGTGCCTTTGTGCTGTTTACACTTCTTTCTTCGTAACCCGAAGGGAAAAGTCACAGGAAGAACCTGAGAGAGCAACAGGTATCCCATTGGCTTCCAGTACAAATGGAAGAAATGATCGTGTGATATGAGGATAGAAGGAAAAAAGCCTCCAGGAAAGAGAAGAATGTGCAGGATGGGCTCTTGTGAGATAAGGGCTAGGATAGGAAAGCTTCTAAGCCTAGGATAAAACCATCTAGGCCTCAGGTTTTTTAGAAGGGAATAAATTTAAGACTAGGTAAAAGATAAGTAAGATACAAGGATGGGAAATAACCAGGGAAACTGTTGCTTGTCAGCACACAATACGACTTGATAAAAACCTAGTCAGGAGGGAGAAGGAATAGATTTTGCTAGATAAAGGGACAACATTCAGAAAGAATGGACAAAGTGCTGCATAGCAGCTCATTAGGTAAATAAATTTTGCAAATGTGCACAGTGGGTCCAACTGTTAAGTTAATAAAACATTGTAGAGAAGGTTTCAGAATTAAACATTATTTCTGCCTCTGCAAAATCTGGGAGGAAAAGATTTTAAAAAGCAACCCAGAAGAGTTGATTCCACGTGTCGAGTCCAAGTTTAAAGTACTGGAATTCAGTTTTTACAGCATCGAAATGGTAATCTGTCTGTTTAGGAAAGAGGCCTCAATGGTGTGAAGTGCATAGCTAGATACATGAAAAGAATGTAGCCCAATTCAAGACCGTACTGAGAGATTCACTTTCGTTTTTGTCCATCTCTGTCTTGCCCTGAAGTTGTCACAAACTTCGCTGATGACAAAAGCTGTTCTGGGCTATCCCATCCTCTTGTTGAAGCCCTTCTCACCTTGACCTTACTGTGAAGCTAGACTGAACAGTTACCGAGTACTTAGAGTAGTCTGCATAGAATTTTAAAATTTGGCACAAATTCTGCCCATTGCTAGGATTTCAATGTAATGTAACTTACTCCAATAGGACTGAAAAGGCTTTCATGTTTGTTTGAATAATCAAAATATTATGTTGTCACTCCAACTTATTTCAGCTTTTCACATTCTCCTTTCCTAATGGATATTCTCTTTGCCCACGCCAGAGCCAGTTACAGTTCTGCCCTTGTTTTTTTAAAACATAAATCCACCTGCTACATAAATGTGATAGTCTTCTAAAAAGCTAGGCTCTAGAATTTGCTTGGTTGATGTTACTTAATGCATTGCAGTGAGCAAATGTTTAGTGGATTGAGGAATTCTTACAATTTCTTCTAGCTAGCACATTAAAATAAACAGTCCTATAAGCAGGGAGGTGGGTAGGTCTTAGTTTCTTTTGTATTGTCTTTTGGGTTGATTCTCAGTGATCTGCAATGCAAGCAATACACAATAGAAGCTGTTCTCCTGGTTGCATTATTAACTTGGCATCTATTAAGAAGAAAATTTATGGTGAACCTTTATTTGTCATTGAAGAAATAGTTACCTCTCTCACCAGTCTTTACAAGACTGTTAAAAAGTTTTAATGCTTTTGCAATGCTGCTTTCTTACAGTTAATGAAAAGGTTTAAATATCACTGAAGAACACAGAACCACGTACAACTGATTTACAAGCCTCCTTTCCTCTGGCAAATAGGCTAAACAAGGCAGATGTATGTGTGTTTGTCTCCTAACTTGCCCTCTGCTTCATCTTTGCCTGGTCCCCTTTTCTAGTGATTCTTTTGGGATGGGAGGCCACAAGACCTACCGATCAGGAGATGTGCCTGGGAGCAGAAACCAGGGGTTTGTCGCCAGTTCCAATCGTCATTTGCCATGGCGATAAGTGCCGGCAGGACAGCTATGTACTTTTCTTTTTTTCCTCTCTTTACCACTTAACTGAAAACAGTAAAACATTCTCTTGCTCTATATTTGTACAGGGGAGTCGCAATCATGTATCCAAATTCTAACTGTATTCTACTTCAGTGGGTAACAGTAAATCTTGTAATTTCTTACCTCCACAGACCAGAGTTTTAAACTCTCTCAAAATAGAAAAATTCCAGTATCTCATCTGAACATGCATGTTCTTCCTTCCTACAGGAAGTGCTAAAACTCTTAATGCTTAAAAAACTAGCAGATTATAAAATTCTTGGAGACGCACAGTTCTCGAGAAATTTTAGCAGGGATTTGAGAAGAAGCAATGGCAATACTTCCACCAAGTTACTTAGACTTACGGCAATGCTCCTGTTCCACACTAGATTTTTGTTGAATTTCAAGCTAGTACTTCCTCTAGGCTAGGCCAAGTAATTAACTTTAGTCAAATGCAAAAATAAATTTAAAAGAAAATCAGGGTGATATACTGGGAATGGCATTTGTGATTAAGTGAATACAGTTACTCCCTTTTGAAAAACCTTAGTATCACCAAGTTGAGATGCTTTAACCTCTTCCGTAGCTAAAGAAGTAGAATAGCATCAGGAATAGAATAGAATAGAATAGTTCATTTGGAAAGGATCAACAATGATCATCTAGTTCAACTGTCTGACCACTTCAGGGCTGAAACACTATTAAAGCATATTATTAAGGGCACAATCCAAATGCCTCTAAACACTGACATACCTGAGGCATCAACCATCTTTTAGGAAGATTTAATTTAATTTAATAATGTCTAGTCTGAATCTCCCTTGGAACAGCTTTGAGCCATTCCCAGGCATTCTGTCCCTGGATCCCAGGGAGAAGAGCCCAGCACCTTCCCCTCCACACCCCCTCCTCAGGGACCTGCAGGGAGCAATGAGATTGGCCCTCAGCCTCCTTCTCTTTGAACTAGACAAAGCCAGAGTCTTTGTGTAGGACTAGACTATTACTATAGAGATGATGCACTAACAATAACGCTCATCAATTATAGTCGTCAAAAATCTATATAAGCATTAATTTCCCATCTCTGAGCATTTAACCATTACCACATTCATTTTTACTGAAGTGATTATAGGGCTCATTTAGATTAAATGGGAAGATACTTTGCAGTTTCTGCTAGCATAAAGCAGCAGCAATATTGCTTGGTAGGTCATTTTAATTGACCTCAAAGAAATTGTTTCAGCATGACTCCATAAGTTTGGGCAACACTGGTCTTTCCTACACTATTTCCTCAGGACTCCACAGAACATCAGCAATACAGATCTATGGTGTAACAAGTTCCACACCTGACACCACAGCTGACTGATGTGAACCTACAGGTACACATTCCTGGGTTGTTGACCCAAGTATGCCAGTGTGCTCAAGGGCTAATTAGTAAGGTCTTCTTTAAGTGGAGTTTTATCTTAGGATGTGCAAGTTTGCATTAGAAAAAGGCCATTAGACTAGGATATAAGATGATGATCAGAAGTCCTTGTTGTGGAAACCACCAAAGCACAAAATCGTCTGTAGGCATGAAACCCCATCTCTCTCCTAAATCTGGTGTCAAAAGTGTTGAAGGACAGAGGTCTTGTCACAGTACTAAAAAATACTTAGGCTGGGCATAAAAAAATGTATCTGGTGAACTGTTAAAGGAGTGCTGAATCGGTCTTACGAGTGCCTCAATCACACCAATTGTGTGCTGTAGTGCTGTAAATTCCATTTAAGAAATAAAGAATTGTTTTTCTGTCGAAAGTCTGGAGAAAACAACTTCTTGCTCTGTCAAGTTTACAGCATTGACGTGGCTGTGCTGGGTACGTTTGCTGTCTCAGGTGTATCATTCCAAGAAAATGTCCATATGTTAAAAGGTTAGTCCTTAATTTTACACTCTCTCATAGTTACAGTAGCTGTCAAATATAGCTGCCTTGCAGTATATGCTGTATGAAGTGGGTTTCTTAAAATATTTTGGAACTATGTTAGGAAGCTGGACAAAAGTAGTTTGACAATGCCTTCTCTTATTAATTGGTCCAGGTGCATCAGGTGTGGCTCAATGATGATTTTTCAGCTGCATAGTTCATACAGACCATAGCATTATTTATCCTGTGCAAACACTGAAACAACACTCATGCTTTTCTCACTGTACGGTCTGGTTATTTTTTCATTGTCTTTTATCAGGATTTTCATCAATGTTTCCCCACAGCTTCCAGATTGTTCACACTGCAGATGCAGCAGTTCTGTTCACTGGGCTGGGCAACAGCAATCACGTTACCCATGCCCTGCATTCTTTACATTAGTTGCTCATAGGAAGATAAATTTAATAGCTAGTATTAATTGGGGATGGAAGGACACTTGGTTGGTTGTTTTAAAATCTGTGACTATCACAGCAAGAAGGCCTAAGCTCTGTTTGCTTTTTTCTGATACTTTTGCTAGTGACTGTTTATATTTTGATGCAGCCCATTGCCTACAAAGATCAGTTTGTTATAGCAGTTTACCCTGATAGAGCTCTCGTGAATGACACTTAAGATATGAAGCAGGTGTATTTGAGTGCATTTTGAACCTTAGAGTTTTTCAGTACTATTTTTGTGGCTGAATTTCAATTTTCCATGATTATTTAAATTATTTAGAAGCCCTGCAATGCTTCTGACTGTAACATCTTAGGTATGGAGTGAACTTCACTGGCTAACACTTCATAAGCACTAAATTGAGGCTACAGAGCTTTCTCATTGTGTGTTCCCCAGTATCTTCTGGAGAAGCCCTGCCTAAAGTGAAATTTTTAGTGTTTCAGGAAAAGTTTAAGGCATATTTTTTTGTTATTTAAGGGATCCTTTATATTCTTCTAATAACCATTATCAAGGGATGTTCTGAATATTTTAGATCCCATAGGTTTGACTGCTACGAAGTTTCTGGATTTTATTATTCTCTATTATAAAAGGAATAAAAATTTTGTAGGTAGAAATTCCCAGCCAGTATTTTTCATTTAAATGTATATCTTAGCTTTTTTAAAAAAGCTATAGTACAGAATTATTTGTGGCATGATTCTTGCTTTAAAAAAAAAAAAAAAAAAGACTACAAACATCCCACTTTGTACGTAAGTTGAAAATTGTTTTATTTAAAGGTGTAATGGGTATAATGGTCCAGCTGCGAGACTGTTGCATTTAGCTTGTAGTTATTAAGGACTTAACATCGATAAGGTTATGTTCAAGAAACCCATTTGGATAAAGCACAGAATGATTTACATCAATATATGCTGAGGAAATGTGTTTCATTGAGAAAAAGGTACAGCAAAGAGTGAACCTCTCTTTCTGTAGGCAGTGACAATCATGAATAGCATGGTAGAAAATGTTTTGGTTCATTATCTTCTTCATCCCTGGCACATTTAATGTCTATAGCTTCATTTAAATTAATGTGTTTCTTCTTTCTAGCATCTTAGGTATATGCAGAGCCACTGGTAGTCTTCAAATACTATATGGAAACCTGTAATGACACCCTTTTGCGATTACTTGTATTAGAGATGACAGAGTTTTGTTCTGAAGTAATAGAAATGAAGGAAAGCATTGCATTTTCCTAATAATTATTATTTATATATTTTTTTTCGTTGTTTTGTATTGCTTCTTAACTGCACTTGGAGAGTTAAGACAGATCAAAGCTATGCATTGGTCCAGATGCGAAGTGCAAGAAGAGCAAAAGAGCAAGAAATGAGGCAGCAGCAGGAATAGCAATTTGGGACACCTGTGATAGGTGAAAGGATTGGGAGATGTCAGATAATCAGTAAGAGTGCTCTTATGCACTGCAGAGTCATGCTGGAGAATGCGGCCATTAAACTATTAAGATGATAAACAGAGATGGACAGGACCATAAGCTATATATTGCAGTAGGGTTCTTTCAATTTTTAATCTAGCTTTTTATGAGCTGCTTGTATCGAACAACTTTGATATGGAAATCTGTATGATTCTCGTTTTGTAGCTGCTCATCACATCCTTCAAAGACCTGCGTCCAAGTGTATCTTCACAGCTGATCACGGCTGATACAAAGAGAGTTTTAGTGCCCGTTGCAGCATACGGGGGAGTGAGCTGTGGAATTCCCCTTACTTCAATGTGATGTCTGACACTGAAACGTGACCGTGGACAATACAGCGGGACATAAGAAACAGAAATCATAGGTAGAGGTCTTTACTAGATCAGCTGATATAGTAGAAGAAAGTAGACAAGCATTTGAACATGAGACATTCTTTAGTCTCAAATAAAACCATGGACTCAGTAGTAGCCTTACTAGTTTTATGGCATATCACAATAAACCTCCTCCTTAACATCTCTGTTAATGAGGCAAACTACCTGTTTCTCTTCCCTAATGCTGTCTCCAGTGTCATCCTCTGACCAACTTCTCTTTTACTTCAGAGCTGTCAGCTATCTTTTCTTTCAGAGATGATCTAGCTGATAACATACCTAGCTAAACTCCAAGCAATTGCCTCCTAGTCGTATATAGCTTGGCTAATTTTATTTAGGTCTGCCACATAATTTTTGAACCTGACGAAGACCTCTGAATGTTTTAAAAAGCTTCTATTTTCTTTTTTTTTTTCTGATTTTTTTCTTTTTTCTTTTTTCTTTTTTTTTTTTTTTTTTGCAACTACTGGTTTGATGCAGCATAATACCTCTTGCCCCAGCCCTGGAAGTGTTCAAGGCCAGGTCGGACGGGGCCCTAAGCAACCTGTTCTAGTGGTTGACATCCCTGCCCATGGTGGAAGTGAGGCAGGAGTTGGAACCAGATGATCTTTCAGATCCCTTCTACCCAAGCCATTCTATGATTATCTGCAAATCTAATGATTAATTTTTGAGGGATGAGGACATGAATGAAGAAAAACTTGAATGCATACTGGATCTACCACACTGAAAAGAGCAATGACATGAGTTTTACTGATTTAAGAACTATTACATTTTACATTTGTCTTCAAAGCCTTACAATTCCTTACCATATAAGGAAGCAGGCCAGAAATGCTGACCTTCATAACCCCTGATATAGGAAACTCTTACTCTGCACATTGTGAAGGAAACAACATTTCCAGGGCCATGTAACTTTTGTGACAGATCTTGGTATCATTTTGTGTGTAAGTGCATTTCTCACCCTTTTCTTGTCTCCTTGTGTATATTCATTGACTTAGACCTTTGGCTGTGTGCCAGTGAGCTTAGTGGGATGGAAACTTGTATAATTTTTGCCTTCTGTCATGCAGTCTTTCTGTTCTGGGATTTAAGAGGAGTAATTAGTGCAATTTCTACAGCTTTGTTTCTCTCCTTTGCAGCAATTGACCATCCCAGGTTCTCTAAAGCTAAGTACTGTTTATTCAGTCACACTATTTATAGGAGCAAACCTCCTGTAAAACAACAAACCTTTATCCCATTTGACCAGGCAGGCTCTCAGTATTTGTATAGATCATTTGTTACCGACTCCTGGCAGCAACTAGGTGACCCTAGTTCAGTTCTCAAGTACATTATGAATAAACTTGGACAAGTAAACATGCATGCTCATGTGAGGGCCCCCACTGACATCGTTCCCAGCTCTTCTTTGTCACCAGACCTTTCATATCAGATCAAACCAGTAAAAAGGGCATAAGGCATAAGTCACGTAGATTTCCAATGTTGTTGTTCTTCTATCTGCTTTTCTCAACTTTCTGTTGGGACTCCACTGCAGGACTTGTAGTTCTTTGAAAATGCATTTCACTCAACTGAGTCTGCTGAGAATACATTCAGTGACAAACACTTAATGGTAAATGTGTCCTTTATATTATCAAACCAGAAGTGTTTCATTATTTTGAGCCCTCTCAGCATCTGTTATATTGCTGTGTTGCAGTCTTTGAATGACTCAGGATGTTAGGACATTGCAACAGGAAAATTTTTATTATTGGTTTAAAGGTGGCCCCAGTTTTAATTACAGAGAGACATAAATCTCGCTCTACCTTACAGTTCCAGCTGAAACTGTCTATTTAGATTTCTCAGTGTTCCTTTTCAGAAAAGACAGAGAACAAACACAGCAGATAATAGTTGCTGTAGGCCGTCACCTAGCCCCCTCACTTCTTTTATTATGGAATGGAAGAGAGTAGCCAGACCAAATAATGATGGAGCTCAGCTGAACTGAATGGGCTGAGACAGCTGCTGGGCTTGCAGTGGGGTAAAAACCATTCTCTCTGCCTCTATATAGTGAGGGAGAACGCAGGAAAAGCCTGCATAAAGGAAAGGGAAAGGAAAAGGGAAAGGGAAAGGGAAAGGAAAGGAAAGGAAAAGTTGAAAGAAAAAAGGGAGAGGACGTAGCATAAATGAGAATAAGTGAAATTGAAAGTCACAAAAGGCTGAAAAGAATTTCAGCTTTGAGGAGTTTTTAGAATTAGAAGTGAAAGAAACCTGTAAAAATAAAAATAATGTTTCTTCTGAGTTCTTGGCAAGGAGATGACAATGATGTAGTGAAGTGGGGAGAGAAAATCAGGGACTTTGGCTGGGACACAAAGTGAGATGAATTTTTAAAAGGCTTCAGTGCTGAGACTAAGAGAATAAGAAAGCTAAAGAATTATTTGGGAGAGAAGTCTGAAGACATGTATGGGTATTTGGCAGTATTTCTTGAAACCATTGCCCTGAAAGACTTGTGGAAAATAAGAAGGGCATTAGCCAAGCCTCTTTATAGCAAGACCTTGCTAGGAACACATTGGATTGCGATATGTAAGAGCGAGTTACAGTCAGCAGTTTCACTTGGAGTGGCATACAGCTACTAATGCTGCACGATACTTTACATCCCACTTTGCTTCAATTAGATTTTTCTGCTCCATCTTTCCTTTAGCAGAGCTACTCCTCTGTTCACTTTCCAATAAAGGAATGGAATTAGTTGAAATAATTCTTGGTGGGTCTATATGCAGCACACATCTTACATTGCACTTGCATCATTTAGGATGATGCTAAAAGCCCTCAGTACTTAGACAACATTACCCTTCTTATGCTAATGGCTGAAATAACAAGAAACAAGTATGCCTCTTATCTGTCTCTAAATAAATTTTTAAACATCTGAACATTCTTAGATTTTCCTAAGCGTTCATTTGCTCAGCCAAGCTATGGGTTGGAAAACTGACATGCACAGACATAGTCACTTTTAAAATTGTACTTTTACTGAGGACTGAATCTTTCCTTTTCTGTTTTGGTGAAGAGGCTGTATCAGTATCATCCTGTATCAGTAACAGTGCTGCCTGCAGAATTATAAGAATTCAGGAAAAAAGTGCTTTCAAGCCACCCTATAGCTACACACACGGTATAAAATGTATGCCATACAGAGGGGTAGCTTCTGTCCATCAGTGTGGAGGCGAAGGAGGCGATCCAAATCTGGACAGCATGTTTGACCGCTTCAGAACTTCCCCAGCCCTTGCTCCTTGTACTAATTGAAACGTGTGCTTTGAGAAATTTAGAATTTGACTCTTTAAAGGTTTGGGTGGGTGCTACAGTCTGCTATTTAATATTATAAGGTCACCTTTATGTCCTCTACTCACCCTAAAGTGCTTTAATTTCACAGATCTTTGTCAAGGCTTCCGATTACACTGTGTTGTTCCAACAGCTTCTGAAAATGATTCTGAAGACTGATGCTGGTAGAACTTTCATACTGCAAGAAACAAACGGAATCGCTGCAGAAGTGCTGAACTGGCAAGAACAACATCAGCATCCATTTGTTTTATTCCTCTCCTTAGTAAAAAGCACATTGAATATTACTGTAGTTTTTGAAGTATTGTTGAATTCAAAATCAATTGCTGCACAGAGGAACTTAGTGGACTTGAGAACTACTTGGCACGTGTGAGGATTAGATACGTAGAAAGCAACTTCCCTTTTTAAATTATGAGGATGTTGTGCTTTGTTTTGGAAGGCATCAGATTCCAAATATTCGAGGAAGCTCTGTCTCCCTTTGTGTTTCCTTACTGTAGTCAGACTTCTGGTTTTGCCTTACTGAGCTTTGCTCCTGTACTGGCATTAAGTGGTTATAGTGGGTTTCAGGGGGAGGGTTGGGGTGTCCATGTACTTACATAGGTTTTGTCTGGGTGTTCTTAAATGCCCTCTCTTGCTGCATCACATAAGTGATTGCTTCCATTGTGAGTTATTGTTAACTCCATTGAGTTATTCCATTGTGCTTATCCTTGAACACAAGGATAAGCAAGATACTGAAGAGATTATTTGGGTTTTGTCTTATTTGAAGATTATTATTTAACTCAAAAAGCAGTAAGAGCTTGCAGTGATCTTTTAATACTTGATGATGGCCTTTTTATGTACCAGTCTGGAAATCTGAGGTTATATTTGATACCATGTGACTGTTCCATTATGGAATACTGCAGGTGTAAACTCTTGCATTTCAGCATTCCTAGCAGATACACAACTTGATAAAGACCTAAGGCTGTTTAGTTTAATCGGACTATTTTTAGATCCCACCCTCACTGTTCAAAGCACTGGTTATCCATGTGTTTTCTAGTGTTGTCACTTATTTATAAATAAAGATGAAAGAGGTAATGCACCTCTACTGGTATTGTCCATTTTATTTAAACATGGATATCTACCAGAACTTGAAAACATAGAAAGCTGTGGTCTGCGGTATATCCTTACTAACATTTATAAATACTTACACAGCTATTTAAGATTGTTCTGACCATTTTGGATTGAAATGCTTTCTCTAAATGGTGGTACAGTAAGTTCTTATGTGTGTTTTGGAATCGTATTTGCTACAGATACATGTTAGTTTTGTGATTACCACCATAACAATGTATCTGCAAAGAGCACAGTATGTTCAAATGCCATGAGTTGTTTATTGTTACAGTATGTAAAACTAACTTGTGAAGAGGAAAGATGTGCCTTACCAGCTGAAATTAACTTGTGATTTTTAGACTTAGGTAGTGCTAACTTGGCTACCATAACATGAGTTGGCCTGTCATCTGTAAGACTTGAAAGAAAATGGAATGCTAAGGAAACGGCATATTTCTATGCCCATTCTGGTAATGTTAGGCATTAGGCATTCAGTGTCAACACTTACATGTATTATTCTAGTAATTAGCTGAAATACAGCTCTGGGACATTCATCTGAAAAGTGAAGGTCCAGGCATATGTGAAAATGTTTGTAACTCATTTCTGAAGAAAGTAAATTGAAGTTTACAATAAAAGTTAGATGTTCAATCCTGCCTGAGTTAGTTGGTATAACTTAATAAAATGCCATACCGTGAAGCAGTCAGTATTTCATATGCACTCAATACATTTAGGGTTACAGGCATGGGTTCTGATACCCTAATAGATCGATGACTTGAAGGATATTTTTTAATTTTTTTTTTTTGTTTTGGTAACAAACACCATTCCATAAAGGTGAGCAACGTTAGTAGCTCCACGTACAAAACCGGTTGAAGTGACACGTCCGTTTGTTGTCCTACAGCCTTGTTGAGGTTCAGTGCAAATGAAAGAGTGACATGGGGGAATACCACGGTGGAATTGGTGTAGAGTAGAGGGCCTGAATGCACCGGTTGGGAAGAATGCTGCCACCAGACCCAGCTGCCTCCTCAGAGGAGAGCTGCCTTGCAACCCTGATGCCCCACAGCTTTAGAAGGGTAGAGGCTGGGAGCAGCTAGATTAGTTGTTTTCTATGTAGCTCTGCTATGAGATCTCCATCCATGGGAGCACCTACCTGCGCAAGCTCTCATGGGTCCACGCAAATGGATTTTTGTTAGCACAATGCACGTGTGCGTCCACGCAGGCATCTCTGCAAACACGCATTTTGTCTTGTCTGCATGCGCCCTGTTTGCTCCCTGGGTTTCAAGACCTAAGGAATGACTGTGGCTTTCTGCTGGCTCTAGCAATTCACAGGCATACCTGATCCTTAATGGTGGGCCCAGATCTCACTAATGAGGCCAGTGATGACAGAACCAGGTGTGAATGGGAGCAAGCTGCAGAACTGAGTGCCTCATCCTGTCCTGGGGCCAGTTGAGAGCTGTGAGGTTAACAGAGCACAGAGGTGTTCAGTGCCATCGTGAGTCTTTAGGGCTGTGGCTCCTGCAGAGGTCCTTGGTGCTCTGATGGACGTGCTCCAAGCATCCATCCTGGGCTCCTGTATCGGGGGCGAGAAGGAAAGCATGTTTTTCCATGTCACAGTTCTGACTTCTGCTACTGTGCGCATAGTAGCCTTTCGCTGTGCACTACCCTCACCTGCCAGGTCGTTCGCACCGCGCTGACCTGCGTTGTTTCAAACGTTCGTCTTGCGCATTGCTGCACTCCTCCCAAACCCAAGCACGGGCTGGGCTCTTCTCTTTCTCGCTAACACCGCAAGTAAGAACGCCGCACACGTGCAGTACAGAGGATCCCACCCGTGCACGTGAACTCAGCAGCGCCGTGCACGTGCAGTTAAAAAGCAGTAATAAAACTCCTCAAACATAAAAAAAAACCAGCAAAAATACCTGCACATAAGCGGCAGAACTCAAAAAAGCAAAGGAATGAGCAACGACTTGGAGAGCGGCACATGCGCAGCAAATTGAGAAGCCGTGCCCGTGCAGTAACGCGGAAAACCGCACCTGTGCAATGACAGAAAGCTACGTGTGCGCAGGGAAGCGGGAGAGCTGCGTGGTGCTGCTCGCTGCTTCCACCTGCTGGTGAACAGGAGGTACTACAGCCACCCCGGGGAACAGCTGCACGCGCGCATTGACCCAATGATGCTGGTTTAAGAAAGCTGCGCGTGTGCAGGGAGCGGACGCAGTTACCCACGCGCAGCGCCTCGGGAAGGCCGTGCGGGCGCAGCGGCTTTTTACGCTCAGTGCTGCCGCTCAGGGGGTAACATCCCGTACCGCAGGCCACGACGTCACGCCTTCCGTGGGTGCCACCGCCTCATGCTTGTCCCGGCCGTGGGGGGCTTCAGTGGCCAGAGCGCAAATCGCGGAGCGGTGGCGCTGCTGCCGCCAGGAATTCGCGATCCTGTTGCTCGGATGCTGGGCACGTTCTGTAGGGGATAAAACGAACGTTTTGGGGGTAAAATGTGAGTTAATTTGTATGGGAGAAAATGAACGTTTTGAGGTAAAATCGAGGCAATTAGTAGGTGACATTTTGGGATGAAAATTGAGGTTCTTATCGGTAGGGGACAGACAGAGACAATTTGAGGGAAAAGACCTGAACTAATCTGTGAGGGACAGAATGAACGTTTTGAAGGTACATACGAGGAAAACTACAGGGGACAGAGTGAAAATTTTGGCTTTAATATAAGAAGGGCAATCAGTACGGAACAGAAAAAACATTCAGAGGTAAAATAGAAGTATTAAGTAGAGACAGTTTGGGGGTAAAACTTAGTCTAGTCAGAGGATGTGTTGGGAGTGAAATCCGAGGTAATTTGTAGGGGACAAAATGAACATTTTTGGGGCTCAGCAGACAGCATTGGGCCGGAGATGTAAAAACCCTCACCTGGACTGCTGCACTTGGAGTGAGATCTGGCTACAAATGGAATTCTGGAAATAGCCTCCAAAATGTGCAATAATCATACATTTAAAATGGCTCCAAAGGGCAACAGCTCCAGTGCCAGCTCAGTACCTGCATGAGTCTTTGTCCCAGCCCTGGCTCACTGACACGCACAATAAGCCAATGGCCACAGAGGCCCTGCTTGCAGAATTCCTAACACAAACCCTTGGCTTTTCTGCCCAGAACCGAGGGAAATCTGACGGAATATTAATAAATAACCATTGCTGAGAGCAGTCATCACCCCAGTCCTTCAAGCTTGGCAGGATTTTGTAGTGAATAGACTCAAATTCTTAATCTAAGTTTCTAACACATTTTGTTAGAAAGATACTGGACAGTAAATCATGTAACACAATGAAAAGACCACACAAGGAATAATGGAAGATTTTCCACGAACAACAGAAGTTCCTTTTTTTTTCCTCATCGGTCTGGGACTGTAGGACTGAATCCTTGCAACCGAGACACAATAGAGTTGTTATTAATGCTTAAACCTCTCAAGCATTGTTTTTTGAGTTACTCCCATGTGTCTAGAGTGCTTTGGGGAGAGGCAAGACAACATCTTCTGTTTGGAAAAGTTTCAAGATAATAAAAACTAATTTCCCTTCCCTCTCTCTGACCCATAGCCAAAGCAGTCATGTATAACAATGTGGACTATTCAAACCCCAAACCAAATTTCAAGGTGAAAACACGCCGCTTCCATAATGGAAGCACACAAAACTAATTTAAGCCAGAGAGAAAATCAGAAAGACAGCCAAAAGAAATGTTCTTCTTTGATAAACTCTCTGGTTGATAATTCTAAAGGAAATTCCCCACTGATCATAAGCAATTTCCAATACCTTTTTCTCTGGAATCATTACTGACTTGGCTTTCTGTGGAAGTGTTTGACACATCCCTTGAGGGGTCAGGGGCTTGGTTAAGTTGTTTATGGCTCATCCTGACAGGCCCAGGCCAAACCCAACTACCCTCATCACTGCTCTGGCCCCAGTTTCAGTGAAATATTGATACTGTTTATAAATACTCCCATTGCCTGCTACTCAGTCCTTCACTGTGCCTCTAGGGAGTGGATTTACTCCATCCTTTGTTCCCAACAGCACCTCTGCAGCTCAGATCCCAGTTCTCACAGACACAAACTAAACAGACCTAAAGTGACCGGAATTCTGAGCTCCCTGTTCCCTCGATTGCTCATCCAAGCACTCACAGCAATCTCACCTCAGGCCAGAGACTCTTTGTCCTCAGAGGGAAACACGACCTGATGTGATGCAGCTCTGGCACCACATTTCCTCTTATTCCTGCTGTCCTGGAAACCCCACAGGTAAATTCAGCTCCTCAGACCTTGCATCCCTGAACACCAGGAGAACTGGAGTTTTACCCAGATCCCAGCGGCCTGCATGGCTGCGCTGACACAAGCACAGGCCGATCGCTCTGCCCAGCACCATCCCTCATTTTATTCCCATTGCTCCCAAACCTTGCCCACGTCTGTGCCGGGGCCAGTGCCAGCGTTCGCCCGAGCCCAACCAGAGGCTGTCACCCAGCCCCGCACCGGCTGACATCCCTGACAGAGCTGGGAATCCACCAAGAGCTCTGCTCCCCGGGCTCCCATACCCCCAAACCAGTCCTTAGATGCACGAATAACACCCAACCTGCCCCTCGTGGCACAGCCAAACGCCACAACTCCCTCACCCCCAAGGAACTCTGGCATTTGCCTCTTCGCCTCTGCCAGTTTGCAGCAGACATGCGGTAGGACCGGGCTGTCAGAAATGTCATTCCCTACGCACTTAATCCCAGCAGAGAGGAAAAGAGGAACCCTGCGTCCTTCTGACCCCACAGCGCAGGCAGGACCACGGGCCCTCCACCACAGGCCCCCAGCGCTGGTGCCCCTTGGCTTTGGCTGCTCAAACACCAAAGCTTTTGGCATCACTGGGCCCACCTAAATGGATTTTCCTTTCCTGAAAGAGAGGAGAATAAAAAAAAACCCTAGGCCCACTGCAGAAGTCAAAGGATCACCAATTTCACACCTCTCTTTTAATTGCTCACTACAGAGGTTTTTTGCGTAGAAACCACTGAACTGGATTTCACTGAGCTGCACCACAAAGCTGTTAACAGCAGGCAAAGGCAAGAGGTACACAGCACCAAGATGCAGTCCCTGCGCTTTGGGGGAACGCAACCTTACCGAGTTCCGGAGCCAGGGGATGATATTTGGGAACAATCCTCGCTGCCCGGAGGCAGTTCAGACAAGTGAGCCTCAGGAGCTGTGGGACTTTTTGCTTTCCCTGCACTGTCATCGGTCCACACCATGAGACATTTCCTGGAACAGATCCTCCCTATAAACAGGAGCTACAGCAAAGCTCAGGCCCTCATTTAGAGACCCTTGGAAAAAGCAAAGGGGAGGTGGGATTACCTGGAGCCCCAGGGGATGGTGGTGAAGGTGATAAAGAAGCAGACAGCAAACAGCTTCCCCTGCTGCTCACTCCAGCAAGGGGAATTTCCCTGGAATTTCGTGTCCAGCATCTCCTCCAAGCCTCACAGGTGAACCAACAGGTACTCGAAGACTGATCTCCTCTGTACTTCTGGCAGCACAGACCCACCAGGAAGAACTGCAATCCAAGGACACACGTCAGCAACGGTCTTCCCTCTTGCCCCTCTCCCCACATTTTCCCTTTCCAGTGGGATGCAGGTGCCACTCGCCAGAGGCAGGAAAACTACCTTGCAATCCAGTACAAAACCTGCCTAGAAAGCCCAGGATGCCAGGAGCCAGCAGCCCATTTCTCCTGAATTTCCTGCTGACAGGCATTTAAAGCCTGCTTTACTTCACAGCTGCTTTTCTGCCAAGGGCATTCCCACCTTTTTTTTTTTTTTAGCCCAAATAAAGGTTTGGAAAGCTGAGTTTCATGAGAACCGGCTCATGTTTTGATTATTCTTAACTCAGAGTTTCCTTTGGCATCAAAATCCAGGTGTGACCAGCGGCTTTCAGAGGGTTACCCGGGCACACCCGCACAGGGAGCTGCTAGTCCAGAGGGGCCAACGGGGGCATCCCGAGCGTTCCTCCAGGAACGACGGTCGGAGCATTTGGCAGGGGCTAAGGAGCAGGGAAACCCCGTGCCTCCCCTCAGGGCCCCGCTCCCAGGGCTCCATGGCGGGGGGAGGAGATCCCAACAGGTGATGAATCCGAAATAAGCCATGTACTTTTAAAGACGATCTTTTGGATGTAGAGTTGTGCCTTTGGATCTCTGCTGAAGCACCCGGCCGTAACACCCTTTTTGCTGTTGTCTCCTAATTATCTCCTGCAAATACCTGATTTTTCACCCCAAAATCCCCTTTTTCCACCTCAGATTCCCGATTTTTCACCCCAAATTCCTGAACTTCACCCCAAATTCCCCCTTTTTAACCCCAAATTCCCAATTTTTCACCCCAAATGTGAAAAACAGAGGGATCCGCTGGAGGGACCTGCGGTAATGCGGCCCCACCGCGGAGTGATACGCCAGGAGGGACTATTTGTGAGGCGGTCCTGCCCGCGGAGGGATCACCAGTGATGCGTCCCCGCCCGCGCATGCGCAGAGATCAGCGCACCCGCAGCCATCTGCGCATGTGTGAGGATCCGCGCACGCGCAGCTGGGAAAACAAGCTTCACTGTAGAATTTGAAGGAAAGTTTAAGAAAAGGGACAGTTTAATAAAAGTTTAATAAAATCAGGAGACAACAGCAAAAAGGGCGGTATGGCCGGGTGCTTCGGCAGAGAGACAAAGGCGCACCTTTACATCCAAAAGAGCCTCTTTAACACCGAGCTCCCTCCGCCAGCTCACAATCCCACTCCGCGTTCCCGGGCAGGGTTTCTTTCGGACCAGGGCTGCATTTCCATCCCCCGCTCTGGGAGTCACCAGGTGCGTTAGGAGCGAGCCGATCCTGCTCCCTGAGACACAAGGGCTTGCTCGAGGAGACTGTTCCTGTTCCTCTGTTCCAGCCACTCTGCTCTCCCCAAAACACCATTTCCTCGGAGCTCCTCTGAAACTGCATTTCCATGGACCCAGGGCTCCAGAAGCTGCAGAGTCGTGCAATGGGGTTTCTTTGGGAAGGGACCTTAACCTCTTGCAGTTCCACCTCTGTCATGAGAATTTCAGGGCTCTAAGACTCACAGAATGATTTGGGGTTGGAAGGACCTTAAAGCTCATCCAGTGCCAGCGCTGCCAGGGGCAGGGACACCTCCCACTATCCCGGGCTGCTCCCAGCCCCAATGTCCAGCCTGGCCTGGAACATTCCAGGGGATCCAGGAGCAAATCCCCCCTCTCTGGGCAGACAGAATGAGCTAAACCTGGCTATTCCTGAAGGAGGGATGGCAGCACAGCCGAGTCCTGCATCCCTGATTCCCACTGGGAATCTCCATGTCCGTCCTGCTGTGGGATCCAGGAGTTGCAGTAGGATTTTTGTGTTTTGTGCTGCATTCCCAGCACAGCAGAACCTGTCACCCTCGGAAACACGGCCAGCGTGACAAGTTTTTGCTCCCTTTCTGCTTTGTTTTTGCTGTGTTTTGTTTCTCTCGACAGCTGGCTTAGAACTTCTGTGTTGCTGTTTAGACGTCAAGCTTTGGGGCTGAGGTTTTTTTATTCCCAAGTGCTTGCTGGCAGTAAAAATACACTTCACATCTGCAGTGTGTGCACGTGGCTTGGGCTGTGCATTCACAATTCTGGGGCAAAAAGAAGTCCCTTCACACCTGTGCTGCTGGTGGTGTCCCCTGTGAGAAGTTTGGTGGCTCATTTGTGGCTCTCTCACTTGTTCCCTTTCACAGAGCCCGGCATTTCTCCCCTTTTCAGTTTCATTGTGCAGAGCTTCGTTCCTGCTGCCGCAGCGTGTTCTGAACCCTCCGCTCGCAGCCTGGGGGTGCCTTTTGTGCTGCTCCTCCATGGGGCTGACTTGAGAGCGGAATCAAGGTTGGAAAAGACCTCGGAGATCACTGAGTGCAACCAGCACCACCACGGCCACCGCTGACCACGTCCGCCCATGCCACAGCCACAGGTGTTGGAGCACTCCCAGGGGTGGGCACTCTAAACCTCCCTGGGCAGCTGTGCCAAGGCCTGAGCACCCTTTCCATGAAGGAATTTCCCCAATATCCACCCTGGGCCTCCCCTGGCCCAGCCTGAGGCCGTTCCCTCTCCTCCTGTCCCTGTTACCTGGGAGCAGAGCCTGACCCCCCCGGCTGCCCCCTCCTGTCAGGGACTTGTGCAGAGCCACAAGGTCCCCCCTGAGCCTCCTTTGCTCCAGCCTGAGCCCCTTTCCCAGCTCCCTCAGGAACTCTCCAGCCCCTTCCCAGCTCTGTTCCCTTCCCTGGACTCGCTCCAGCCCCTCCGTGTCCCTCTTGTCCCAGAGCTGCCCCCAGCACTGCAGGTGCCCCAGCAGTGCCAGCACAGGGACGGGCACTGCCCTGGCCCTGCTGTCACCCCAAGCTGGCACAGCCCAGGTGCCCTTGGCTTTGCCCACCTGGGCACACCCAGCTCGTGTCCAGCTGCTGTCCCCAGCACCCCCAGGGCCTTTCCCAGTTTTCCAGCCCCTCTTCCCCCAGCCTGGAGTGTTCCACGGTGGCCCAGGTGCAGGAGGCGGCACCATCTCACTCCATGGTGGGATTTTTACATTCTTTTCATTTTGCCACTCTGAACGCTTATGCAGCTGCATCTGGGCTGGAAAAGTCACTTTTTTACTGGTATAGCTACTCAGGAGATCTCTGATAACTCTGTTACCCAAGAACAGGGAAGGATGTGTGATGTCCAAGCCCCTGTGCCAGCAAATCCCAGTTTTTGTGGTGTTTGTTCTCCCCCAGCACAGATTTGTCCAAAACAGCTTTCCTGGGGCACTTTGCTTCCCTTGGAGCTCTGTGCCAGCACGGGAGGCTGAAGTCCTCTGAAGCAAACGGTGCAGGGCTGACCTCAGGAACACTCCCTCGTGAAAAAACCTGGGAAATGGGTTTATACTTGAGAGTTTTGCTGACTTTAATATCACTGAGCTGCACAGTTCTGCTGAAAGTGGGATCAGTGCCAGCAAAAGGAGCCTTTGGACAGCTGGGAATTGGGCTGAGATTCCCACAAAAGCACTGAGGTCACCCCCATGAAATTGTGTGGGCTGCTCCTGATAGCTGTTAATATGGAGATATTCCATTGTCATTAATTATGACTTCTGCTGATAATCATAATTAAAATATACATGAATGTGATAAGACCGGCATCAATCCTTTCCAAAGGCTTTCTCTGTTACAGGCCAGAGTGTACCTAGAGAGGACAAATCTCCTTTTTCAGAGTATTTTTGGGACGAGATGCGGCGCTGAGGAATCCCACCCGAACGTGTCGGGATGCAGATCCAGCGCTTTGCAGGGAAAGCTCCAGCAAACAAAAGTTAATGGTTCAGAAAAAATCCCTGTCAAAATGCTACTTCTCAGGAGGCTGCTGTACCAACCTTCTGGTTTCAGGTTTATGAGGAGCTAAGGAGTGGTTTGAGATTTATTGGGAGCTAAGGAAGGCTCCATCCTGGCAGAGCAGCTGGGATTGCACGTGCAGAGGTCATGGCCAGCATCTGCTGAGCACCCCAAATAAATCAGCTCCAAATTCACCTCTGCACCCTAAAGCAGCCCAGCTGAGCAGCTCAGGTGCTCTCTGTATTTTCCAGTGCAGGAGGAACAGGCCTTGGAGCAGTTTAAAGTCCTGTTTCCTCCCCCCCCCCCCACCCCCCCTCCAAATTAACTGCCCTGACACTAATTGGTATCTCCTCAGTGCCTGTGGCTGCTTCCAAGGAGCTCCAAACAAATGAACTCTTAAACAAGGTAGGGAGCAGCTCAGGGAGAGCCGGTGCCTGGGAACAGAGGAGCAAAGCACAGAGCCGGAAAAAACTGAAGTGCAAACAGCTCCTAATACCTCTGAAAGGAGAGAATTGAACTGTGGAGAGAATTAAAGTGCGGAGAGAGCAGCCCTGCCAATATTCTGATTATTTAGAGAGAGGGAGGTGCGGCTGCTTAGGTTCCACAGAGGAAGTTGGTGGGAAAGGCTGGGACTGGCTTGGGAGGTTTGAGGAAGTTCCAGCTCAAAGCTGAGACAGAACCAGGTGGGGGGGACCTGGAAAATTCAGTCCTGCTTTTCCTTTCCCGGCAGGAAAGGGGCAGCTCCAGGGCAGGGAGCTGGGATTTGGCATTTCCAGAGGCACAGCTGAGCCTGGGCAGAGCCATCCCTGCACCCTGGCTGGGGTGAGGTGTGCCCTGAGGGAGCTGCATCACCTGTGTCCAGGGAGATTCCAGCCGGTGCCCTCCTGTCCTGCACATCCCTGTCACACACATCCCTTTGCTGCTGTGCTCCCGGTATTTGAGGCACGGGAAGGGCTCCCTTCCCCCTCCCCTGGAAGCCATCTCAGAAGCCCAAGTGGCTTCTCCTTTCCTGCCTTCTCCTTGTCCTGCTCCTTGTCTCTGCTCCCGCTGGTGTTCCCAGGCAGCTGCTGGCTCTCCTGAGCCAGTTCTGAATTTTTGATTTCTTTTCCCTGCATTTCCCACTGCGGAATGCCATCGGCTGCCTCGGGAGAGGAACCAGTGCAACCTCCCCCCCCCCTTGCGCCAGCACCGGAGGCCAACTCCAAACCCCTTTGACTTCCAGCCCCCATGCTTTGCCCTTCCCGGTGATTTCCAAGTCATTAACTCATTCTCAGGTCGTGGTTTGGGGATTTCTTTTCCATCCATTAAAGCTCCTTTCTAGTTCCGGGAGCTGGAAGTTTGGGAGGATGTGACACCTGGGATTAGAGCTCCTATTCCAGCAGCATCCATTGCACCTGAACATTGTGCTCGAGTCCACTTTAGACTCAGCCCAGCTTTGATTAAGTCTACCAAGGCTTTTGAGGCCATGAGATGTTGCCTGGAAATCAGAAAATGCCAAAGGGGACTGGAGATCCGTGTTGGAATCACGGGATTGCTGCTGCAGAGGGGAGGTGGAATTCAAAACCACTCATGAAGAGATTATGTGCAGAGTTTTGACTGAAATTTAACTGTTTAACGAGCTCCAAATTGTGTGCTTTATTATATAAACATTCCATTTGCAAGAGAATATCTGGAAAAGACCTTTGAGATCGCCAAGTCCAACCCTCAACCTAGCCCCACCAGCACACTCCCCAGCCACCCCTGTCCTCCAGCGCCACATCCACGGTTTTTGAAGCCTTGCAGGGATGGTGTCTCCACCCCTGGCCCAGCCTTGGTCATCCAGGGACAAGGATTCCTCTGCTTTTGCAGGAAGAGGGAAGGGGAAGCGTTTCCCTCACAGATGGGACAGGAACGTCCTCTCTTAACCTCTTTTGACCGGGAAGTTGGGATTTTCCCCCTCTGCCTGATCCCTGTTTCTCCTTTCTCGAGTCTTGAGTTGTTTTGGGGGGCAGAAGGTTCAGGGCTGTGCCCCCGAAGCAGCTCTGGCTGTGTGAACACAGCAACTTTCTGCAAGTTAAATCTGCTGCTATTTCTGTATTTGAAAAGGAGCTGAAATGCCAGTGGTGATGTAATGTTCATTTACATTTAGGGTCTGTTTCTATTTATTTTTGCTCCTATTAACTTCGTCTTGATTCCAACAGTCTGGGGTTTGTTTTTTTTTTACCCGCTGAGGCTCTCTTTGCTGTGAACAGCTCATTTTTTACTTCAAGCCTGCCAGATTTCCTGCCTTATGGAGTCCATGAATGAAGAAGAATGACAGGTAGAAGGGGAAATGGATGTCTCCTCCCCAAGGGAAGGCTCCTAAATTGGATAGGAGCCATTTCTCTAGGAACTGCTGCCTCTGATTGCCGCTGGAATGGCTCTGGAAGGAGCTTGGAGGGGATCATTCACCTCAGGTTTGTCCTGGATGTGCAGAGCTGGGGAGATGCTTTGGGGCTGAGAGATTTCCTGTGCCATCTTCCATGAACATGAAGAGAGGTGGATTAAAAGTGCCTGCAGAGCTCTGATGTGCAGCCTGTGGCTCCCTGCTCCCACTGCTGCTCCGCTCAAGGAGTTTCTCAGCCCCAGAGCAGGAGAAAAAGGCAGAAAATCATGGAATCCTGGGGTTGTTGAGGCTGGCAAAGGCCTTTAGCATCATCAAGTCCAAACATCAACCACCACCATGGTCACATCAACCCATGACCTCAAGTGCCATGTATTTATCCATACATATTTATCCATACATGTTTATCCCTATATTTATCCATGTATTTACCCATGTATTTATCCCTATATTTACCCATGTATTTCCCCATGTATTTTATGAACACTCAAGTGCCATATCCATGTATTTTATGAGCACTTCCAGGGTTGGTGACTCCACCACTGCCCTGGGCAGCTGTTCCAGCGCTGGACAGCCCTTCCCATGCTGGGCCAGGAGATGGATTCTGGAAATCCAGACTCCGAGGAGCAGGGGATTAAGGCAGCATTGGATTCCTTTATTCTCCCAGAAGGATAAAGGAGATTTATCCCCAGAAGAACCAGAAGTGATCACACTGAGGTCATCAGTGGGATTTCTTCCTTACTCCCACAAATACCCACTGGGGTGACAGAGTTCCCTACAAGGGCGGTGTTGGAAGGAGCTGCTGGAATGTTTTGCTGTTTATTGGGATCCACAGGATGTTTGGTGTCTCTCAGAGCTGTTCCAGGCTCTCCACAGACCCAAACACTCCTCACACTTCTCCTCAGAGTAGAGAGGTTTCCCAGAGTGCTGGTTTTTAATTTCAGATGCTGGGATAACGACATGGCTTCAGGAGGCAGGAGACTCATTGTGCTGTGCCTCAGTCCAGGCAGGGACAACCCCCAGCAAATAAAAACCTCTTTAAAGCACAAAAAGTCCCATTAAACTGATACTATAAAGGCTGCAAATTGAAGCAGGCCTCAATCAGAAAGCAGCAGAATTTAATTCCCCCCCCCTTGCCCATTTGCATGATGATGTCCTTCCTAATTGCCCATCCACGCTTTTCCCACAGAAGGGCTGTCCCGAGGTTGGAGATGGTTCCAGCTTTATGGAGCTTTGATCTTGATCTGATTTTACTTTTTACAGAGCACAGAACCCGACAGCGGCAACTGCTTTCCTCTTGTTCCTCCTGTGGCAGTGAACTGCTCTTCCCAAGGACGGCTGCAGGAATTCTCAGGCAGCAGAACGTATGGAATGCCAGGCACGCTACAGAATTCCAGTGGGAGCGGCAGGAACTTCTGTTCTTTACTGGCAGGGCTGTGCCATGAAGGGAAGCTCAGAGATATTGGTCAGCTCAGGGAATGAGCCTGGCTCATGGTAAGGAAATTCGCTGTGCAGTTACTTTGGGCCCTTTCTCTCCTTCTCCTTTTCCTTCTCCTTCTCCTTCTCCTCCTCCTCCTTCTCCTCCTTCTCCTCCTTCTCCTCCTTCTCCTCCTTCTCCTCCTTCTCCTCCTCCTTCTCCTCCTTCTCCTCCTTCTCCTCCTTCTCCTCCTTCTCCTCCTTCTCCTCCTTCTCCTCCTTCTCCTCCTTCTCCTCCTTCTCCTTCTCCTCCTTCTCCTCCTTCTCCTCCTTCTCCTCCTCCTCCTCCTCCTCCTCCTCCTCCTTCTCCTCCTTCTCCTTCTCCTTCTCCTTCTCCTCCTTCTCCTCCTTCTCCTTCTCCTCCTTCTCCTCCTTCTCCTCCTCCTTCTCCTCCTCCTTCTCCTTCTCCTTCTCCTCCTTCTCCTCCTTCTCCTCCTTCTCCTCCTTCTCCTCCTTCTCCTCCTTCTCCTCCTTCTCCTCCTCCTCCTCCTTCTCCTCCTCCTCCTCCTCCTCCTCCTCCTTCTCCTTCTCCTCCTTCTCCTTCTCCTCCTTCTCCTCCTTCTCCTTCTCCTTCTCCCTCTCTTCCCAACACCAGTTCCAGACCTCAGTATAATCCATGTTCCCACAGCCTGACCTTGCAGTTTTCCCAGCTTAGCAGCCCCAGCAACACTTGCAGCCTCTCTGTCTGGACTTTGTCTTGCTGAAATCTCCCTTTGTTGATCCTTTGCTGCCTCACCTTTTATCCAGCAATAACGTGCAGTGGGTGGAAGCTTCTCAGAATTCCCTCCCTGTTCCACTGGAAACATTCCCGAGTGGAAGCAGCTGCACTGCCCATCAGCACTTCCCTGCTTTTAGGGGTGGTTGAGGCATGAAGGATGCAACAAATGGAGTTGGCTCCAAGGGGATGAAATGCTCCCCGTGAGGCTGCTCAGAGAGCTGGAGCTGAGGAATCCGGGTGGGAATCACTGCAGGAAAAAGGAAGGAAAAGAGAGCAGAGGAACAGGGATGCAATTCCAACCTCTCCCAGGACTGGCATGGGCACATTCACCATCACCATTTAATCTAGACACGATTTCTTCTTTGCCTCTGGCTGCCAGGAGCAGGATGAGCAGTTTAATGAGTTTAAATAGTGAATAGTTTAATTAGCTGGAAGAGACTGGATCAATAGCTGCTTAAACAAACAACTGGATCCCTGTTTCCAAGCTTGGATGTAGTTTTGGAAGGTTCCTGGCAATTTGGCAGGGATTAGTGATGCTGAGAATGTGCTTTTTTGTGGGTTTGGGGCTTTTACTCCTGTTCACGTGGCTGCTTTTTCTTGTTGCATGGAAAACAGGAGGGAAAGAGCAACCACGGGAGGAATTCCACTCTTGCTGCTTCAAGGGATGGATCAGGAAGGGAACAGGCTGCAGGGAATTTGGAGTGCAAACTGAGATCTCTCCAATATTTTCGGCTCAGTCAGTCCATCGGTGCTTGGTGGCTGTTTAGGCCACGTGCAAGGTGAATGATGGTGCACATCGCAGAGCTGCTGGTGGCTCCTTCCCCTGCCCGGCTGTCAGTCACCCTGCAGGGTGCTGGAGCAGCGTGCCAGAGGCCACGGATCCTATGGATCCCATGGATCCCAGGGGCGTGATCAGGAGCCTGAGCCTGCTGGCCACTCCTTGCTCTCTCTTATCCTGATTTTTCAGCTCTGCAGCAAATCCAGCTTGAGTTTTTCAACCCTTAGAAACCCAGGGAACTTTCATGTCTGCTCTCAGATCTGGGATTTAAATCCAGCCCTTATCAAAGCACCCTGTGACCAGGCAGGCCCTGAATCCCAGCAGGGATCTGATAAAGAGGGACCTGACATCCTAAAGAAACCCTTTGAAATCCTGCTGGGATTGATTTGTATCCATAATGGAGCCCAGAGCTCTCTGCCAGGGAGAGATGAAGCTGCTCCTTTGCTTTATCATCCTCAGGCCCTTCCCAGCTTTGAGGGAAATTCACTCCCTCTTCAAGCCCCAAAATCATGGAAAAGTTCCTTTGTATCCTTCTCTCCACAGCCCCTACGTGGATTAATCAACTTTTCTGAGCTGATGAATGGTTTGACAGAAGAACTGCCTGGAGAGCAGCTGAATTCCCATGGCAAAATTCCTGACTGAGGGAAACGACCTTGGGTCCCTCCCCTTCCCGTAAAGCCTGGGAAATCTGGGAAAATCACAGCTCCAAAGGAGCTGGTCCCCTCGCCCCCGGATTCAAAGAGAAATGGAGAAACACTCGAGGAAGTTTTGAGATAAAACCACTGCAGATAAAATTGAAATGAGCCCTTCGGCCCTTTTTTTATGTGGTATTTAGGATGCAAGGGAAAGAAAGGCTGGGTAATCCCTGGGATTAGGGAACAGCATGGCTGAGGTCCCAGATTTCAAGGCCAGGTAATGGCTGGAACAAAACATTAATATGGACTTTGTCTTTAAAAGCAAAAGCTTTGAAAATTAGGAACAGAACAGAAACTCTCATTAATTCAGGACTGTACAGAGCCTAAAGCCTCCTTAGGTTTTCAGCTCAAAGCAACTTTCTTTTTCATGGGGCCATAAACAGATTTTTTCTGGCTTTTTAAAGCTGTTTCCTCTACTAAAATCCATTCAGCTGTCAATCCATCCTCCCTCAGAAGGTGTCAGTGCAATCTACCTTAAATTTAAAAAAAAGCCCAGGGAAGAAGATCTTATCTCCCAGATGGAGAATGGGACAGGAGGAATAATAAAAGTGAAAGTGATTCACCAGGACTGGTGATGAAAAAATCTGTGATGGAATCAAGATTAGGATCTTAATCTGCTCCCTTCTTTCCACCTTGCCCCAGATCTGGGGCAGCTCTTGCTGGGCTGGATCCAGGATCACTGAAAGCAAAGTGCCAAAGGCTTCCAGGAACTTCAAACTCAGCAAAAATCCCACCAGCTCTGCCTGAAATAGGAATATTGGGTTTAAAATGGGCCTTTTGTTGCAGGGCTGGAATTAGGGAGTCACCTAGCAGGGACTGAAAACACATCTGAGGATCAGCAGAGGAAAAAGCAGCTTTTTCCTGCTGTCTGCAGGTCAGAGCTCTTTAAATTGCGGCTGTTAAATGTCCCTGGCCACAGGAGATTGGGGAAGCAGAGGTGAAGGGAAAAAATCCTCTTTATTCCCTGATTGATCCCTGAGCTTGGGCTACTCCAAAATGCAGCCCCAGAAAAAGAAGAAGCAGAGAGAGGGAATTTGTGCCTGCAGGGAGGGGCCTAAAGCCTCCTTAGGTTTTCAGCTCAAAGCAACTTTCTTTTTCATGGGGCCATAAACAGATTTTGAACTACCTTTTTCACCTTCCTTCCTTTGTTCATTTTTACCTTTCTACCTTTGTTTGTTTCTGTAGCAGCTTGGAAAAAACCAAACAGAGACCACTGTTTCTTCAGGCAGGATCTCTCTTTATTACACAAGCTCCAGTATTTCTGTGTTTCTATTTTGGGAAAGTTTTAAGAGAGTTTTGGGAATGGGCACAGGGAAAGACAAAACAGATCCATGCCCACAGACTTGTCAGGGCAGACTTTCTGCCCCTTCTAGGCCACTGACTCAAACATGAAACCCCCCAGCTTTCTGGGAGGTGAAGGAAGAACAGTCACACCTGGTGCTTCTACCTGTAGCCATTTGCCTGCTCTGCATCTTTGCCAAGAGAGCAGAAGGCGCTTAGCAAAGTGAAGATCAATGGAACAAGTTGCTCTCCCACTCAGGGCTCTCGTTAAGGCTGGAATGGCTGCTGCCAGCCTCTGCACTTTCTGCCTCTCCAACTTCCTACCTTTGTTCATTTCTACCTTTTTAACTTTCTACCTTTGTTTGGTTCTGAGTCGCTACCTTTCTATTTTTCTACCTTTGTTGCTTTCTACCTTTCTAAATTTCTAACTTGACATGTTTGTTTGTTTCTACCATTTGAACTTTCTATCTTTCCATCTTTCTTCATTTCTAACTTTCTACATTTCTACCTTTGTTCATTTCTACGTTTCTACCTTTCTACCTTTCTACATTTGTTCATTTCTACCATTCTGACCTTCTGCCTTTCTACCTTTTTCGTTTCTACTTTTATGACTTTGTACCACTTTTCTAAGTTTTCTCTCTCTTTACCTTTGTTCATTTTTACCTTTGGTAGTTTCTAACTTTCTACATCTCTGACTTTGTTTCTACTTTTCTGACTTTCTACATTTCTAACTCTCTACTTTTGCTTGTTTTTCTACCTTTCTACATTCCTACCATTTTTGTTGCTACCTTTCTAACTTTCTACCTTTATTTGTTTCTAACTTTCTGCCTTTGTTTGTAACTTTGAAACTTTATACCTTTGTTTTTCTCCCCATTTTTACCTTTCTAACTTTGTTTGTTTCTAACACTCTACACTTCTAACTTTGTGCCTTTCTAAATTTGTTTTTTACTTTCTAAATTTTACCTTTCTAACTTTGTTTCTAACCTTCTTGTTAGAGAAGTTCCCTCAGGCCCAGAGGGAAGCCAAAGCATTAGGTGTGAATTAAAACCTTTGGACAAGCTGACATCCATGAAGCCACACCAAAATGAAATAGAAATACAGATTTTTAACTTTTAGTAGAAATAGATGCTAAGTGCCTTAAACATGAAAAAGCTGTAGCAGAGATCTTAAACACAGCTCTCGCTGCAGCCGTGTTACCTTTTCACAGAATTCTTTACTTTAGACAAAATCTAGATAGAATTACACTGTTCACATTTTTTAGATGGAGCGTTCACATAAACAGTAAGAGCTGATAGAAACTGTATGTGCAAATCTGTGTAATACAGATGTAACACTTGTGTGAGGCTTACGACTGTTAGAATTAGACCGGGATGGGTTAAGAAAAAGAAAACTAGAATGGTGTGTTAATCTTACTGGTCAATTAACAAATAGAATCCACACTTCTGTAAGAAAAAATACAGTGTATGGAGCATATAGAAGAAGCTGGTTTTGCCTGCTGCTGCTGCTTGGCTTTATCATGTAACCCCATTCGAACTCTGCCTTCAAGACAGCTGTGAGACTGTGAAATAAAGAACTCAGCAGAACAGCAGCCTCCTCTGCTCTTTCACCCTGGTCCGAGAAGGAAGGGTACCCTGTCAAAGGCTCAACACTTGCCTTTCTGAGTTTATTTCTGAATTTCTACCTTTCTAATTTTGTTTCTAATTTTTTTTTTTGTTTCTAACTTTGTTTGTTTTTAACTTTCGACCTTTGGAAATTTGTTTGTTTCTTGTATTTTACCTCTTTGTTTGTTTCTAAATTTCTGCTGTTGTAACTTTGTTTCTAACTTTCTACTTTTTACATTTCATTCGTTTTTAACTTTTTACCATTCCTCCCAGCGAGGGATGTGTGCAGAATGCTAAAACCTGTTAAGTTCTTCACTTTTACATCTATAGGCAAGTGCTACTGATTTAGATGTAAATTCATTTTGAAATGAGCCAGCCCTCTCTCTCTGCTCTGTCGCATACAGGAATATAAGAAGCTGGGAATAGAGATCAGCAAGTTTTGCGAATAACGAGCCGGCGTTTTTCTGTAGGAAGGAAAGAAGCAAGCGCCTGGCCCCAGGAGCCGAGACGCTCGGGCTGCAGGAGCTGCAGAGCGCCCAGAGCCGGCTTTTCCCTCTGCTCTGTCCCTGCCCCCGGGCTGAGCTGGGCGGCGCTGCTGCCGCCTGGTGGCGAAAGCGCGGCACTGCCGCCCCCGACACGGCGCCCCGGCGCTGCTGCCGCCCGGTGCCGGCCGAGCCGAGAGGGCGGGCGGCGGCCTCGGTGGCTGCCGAGCGTGGCAAGGGCAAGGAGCGGGAGCGAGCGGGGCTGGGTCTGTCAGCGGAGGGGAGGGGCGAAGGACGGTTCGGAGCGCCGAGGGACACGGCCGTGCATGAGTGGGGCCACAGCTATGGAAAGGAGTGGGCGCCGTGCGGGGCGGTGACCGCGAGGAATGACAGCGCGGGGGGCGGGGCCGGTTTTGCCGGGCAGCAGAGGCGCGGTCGCAGCGCGACCCGGGCGGGGAGCACCGGGCGGGCACGGTCGGAATCGAGCCGCCCGCGTGTCGCTCTCAAGGAGGCGGCTCGGAAAGGAAGGCGCAGTTCCGCGCTCTCGGGACGGCGTTAAGTGACGTTTTTATTAGAACCTGCCAGGACCTTGCAGAGGGTGGTTTACACTTCCGCCACACTCAAGATGGCGGACGCACTAGGCCCCTTTGAGAGGTGTCCCTGCCGATGCCTGCCGCCGGTCGCGGAGCAGTCGCCCGCCTCCGGCGCCGCTGACCCCACCAGCCGTGTCCTCGCACCGGGAAGCACCGCGGAAAATCGCGCGGAAAGCGCGGGGCCGGCGTCGGAGTCCGGGCCGGATTCAGGCAGCCGAATAGACGCCCTTGTGAGGGGCGGCGGGGGCCCTTAAGTGTACCACACTAAAGATGGCGGCTCGACCGGAAGTGGCTTCTGCCAGCACCCAAGATGGCGGCGAAGGACGGAAGTTGCATCACCGCCACACTAAAGATGGCGGCCGTGTACGCTGTTTTCTGACCTTCTCAATATGGCGGCAGGGAAGGCCCCCCCCCCAAGGTGCGTCTATTCGGCTGCCTGAACGCAACGCCGACGCCGACGCCAGCCCAGCGCTTGCACGCAGATTTCTGAGGCGTTTCCCGCTATGCGGACACCGACTGTGGGGTCAGCGGCGCCTGGGGCAGGCGGGAGCATTCAGGCAGTCGAATAGACGGAGCGGGGTCCTTCCGGCCGCCATCTTGAGAAGGTCGAATAGCCACTGCCGCAATCGCCACATTGGTGCGGTCCCGGTGACTTCCGCCCTTCTTCGCCGGGAGCGGCAATGGCGGGGAGCCCGGGGAGCAGCGCTGCCGGGCCGGGGGCACCGGGGCGGGTGCTCCAGGCTCGGAGGTGAGCGGGGAACGGGGACAGCCCCGAGCGGACGGTGGGGGCCGCGGGGGATCGGCATTCCGGCCCAGGGATGGGTGTCCCGGCACAGGGATGGGTGTCCAGGCACAGGGATGGGTTCCTGGACTATCTAAGAATATTATATAACGATCATACAAGGAGATCTATATAAAAAAAATCCTCCATTGTCATCCTTCTCCCAGCCCCTCTGTGTTTTCAGGATCTTGGGGGAAGAGTTTGGGTCTGGACAAGGCTCTCGGGCACAGGGTGGGATTCTTGGGGTGCAGGGCCAGGATTTGGACTCGATGCTCCCTGCGGGTCCCTTCCAGCCCAGGAAATGCTGCGATCCTGTGCCTTTGAGGGTGAAATAAAGGGGAGCGGTGGGGTTTGTGCCCGCTGTGTTCACGGCCCCGCCGGCTCAGGGCGGGTTCAAGGCGCAGCTGCCCCGAGCCAGCGGGACCGGCCGGGGCTGCTCGCTCCCGGTGCTGCCGCCTTGTGGGGAGAGCCCGGCGCTGCAGCCCGCACAGGCGCTGGACCACGGGATCGGCGTGGAACAGCAGCGCAGGGGGAGTGCTGAGGCAGCGCAGGGAATGCTGCGGTCCCAGGGAAGGCTGAGGCGTCCCCTGCTCGGGGCACTCGGCAGCAAATCCCTGATGCTGAGCAGTAAAAGGAAAGTTCTGGGTTAGTGGGAGGAGGTTTCTGGAATGGAGCTGGGACAGGTGCTGATCCACGCATGGAATCACGGGCTGGTTTGGCTTGGAAGGGACCACCAAGATCCTTTACACTCTGTTTGTTGTCTGATTCCACAGCAAAGAACATCCAGAGCTGCCACCTCACCCTCACGGACAGCAGGAATGTCTTCCACAGCTCTTGTTTTGGAATGGGAATGGCTGTTGGGAGCTCTGGCAGGACCAGGGAAGAAGAGAAATGGGATCATTCTGGCTGCTGCTGGAGGTGGTTTTCTGCTTTCAGGCTGTTCTTCTCATTGATCCTTTCACAGCAGTGTTCTAGGGCACATTTGAGGGTAATTCCAGGAATTTCAAACCAGATAAAAACTGGTGGGGCAGAAATGTGAACCTGATCCATTTCTGGTAATTCCAAGCTTCTCCCACAACACCGTTGTAGGGGAAAGCTGATGAAAGGGTAAAGATGCAGAGGAACAAGTGCTGTAAACCCCCCTGGCGCTCTGAGAGAGCAAACCTTGCAGTACTCCCAGCAGATCTCTTGGAGAAAGCGTGGGATCGCAAGGTTTTCCGGGAAAGCAAAACAGGGGCGGAGATGAGGGAATAGGCTTCCAGTTCTTCCTTTAGCTGAAAGCCTGGGGGAATTGAGAGGGGCCACAAGAACTGTTTGTGTAGGAAGATGGGAGTTTGGGGGCTGAATCTGAGTTTCCCTCTGGGGCATTTTTGAGGGAAAAGCTGAGGTGCTGTTTAAGGGAGAGAATGCACATTCTTGGGGTGGAAAAGGTTTAATGAATATTGTAGAGGAAGTAAAATGTTGGGGGTAAAAGTGGATGCAATCTGGAGGGGACAGAAGGAATATTTTGGAGGCAAAATGGGGAACTCAGTAGTGGACAGAAGGGGAACATTTTGGGGGCAACACTTGACAAACTCTCTGGGGTGGAGAACGAAGACATTGAGGGAAAAATGAGGTGATGAGCAGTGGGCACGTAGGGAAGGTTGTGGGGGTAAATGTTGAGAAAAGCCCCGTGGTATTCAAGAAATCCTTGGAAGCAGGACTGAGGAATTCAGTGGTGGAAAGATAGGGGAATTTTGCGGGGGTAAAACTTTAAAAGATCTAAGAGTTGAGAGTGTGTGTTTTTAGGTAAAAAGGATGTCTTGTTGAAGTTGGGCGTCTGGATTGTGGCATTTATGGATCACAGGGTGTTTTTCCTGAAAGTAGAAGATAAAGAAGACTCCCAAAGCCTCGGTAGCTGTGTTAAGAAATCCCTCCCAGGGAAGAAAGGTGCCTAAACCTCCTAGAAGTAGGGACTAATTAGCATGGGAAGGGAAAAGCCCACCCCCAGTGGGAGAGAGCCTGCCGGGTAAGGGAAGAGAAGGATGCCCTTAAGAAGAAGCAGGGAAGGTGAATTTCTCGGTTTGCTGAAATGTATCAAAAAGTTTGGAATCTGGGTCTGTGTGGAGGCCGGGATTTTCTCGGCCATATGCAGAGCCCAGCACTAGGAATAGAGTAATTCCAGGCTTTCCAACGCCAAAAATGCAGTACCAGAGAGTTCTGTTATCCCGAGGACTTGGGGGATAGTTGGCAAAAATTTCCGGGGGCCCAGGCTGGACCGAGCTTTTAACGCTCCCCGGATTCACGGGATCGGGGATTCCAGCGTGCCCTGCACGGTTTTTTTCAGGGAAGTCCCAAATCCGTGTGAGTGCGAAGCAGAATCCCCTGGGAGCTGTGAAGGCAACGGGATATTTCTTGGGAATTTTGAAGGATTGGGTGAGTCCTCAGTGTTAGGTTGGAATGAACGCAAATTGTCCGGGAGTTGTTGGTTTAGGGATGGCCGGGTCTGGGTTTGGATTTGTGGGCACCGAGTGTTCCTTGTGTCAGTTTTAGGTCTGGATTGGTGGGAATTGTCAGAGAAAAGAGAAGGCAATTGAAATGTGGAGCTCCATTCTTGGAGAAATGATCAGGATGGGAGAGGAAAGGCTGTGGAGCTGCTGGGAGCTCCTGTAGAACGAAAGGATCTGAGGTCTGGAGGCAAAAGCTGTGGAACAAAGCCTGAAAAGGGTGCGGGGTGGGGTGGGAGGGGGAGGAGGGCACCGTGGGGGGGGTGAAAGAGGGAAGGAATCCCTGCTCCGGGAATCCAGCAGGGACCAGGAGAGGATCATTTTCCATCCACTGCTCTCAGTGTAATCCGACTGAGGACGGTCAAAGGGAAGTGATTCATTTGTTCTTAGGTTTGGAATGAAAGGTGCTCTTGCAGAGGGGAATATTCACCTGTTAAAATTCTGTTGGATACAGGAAAAGAGGGAGGAAGCAAGCAGCTGGGGAATGAACGGGTGGATTTTTTGGTGGATACAGGGAAAGACACGGGAAGGGGCTCTTAAGTAAAATACACCTCACGGGCAGCACCAGGAGAAGCCTCAACTGCCCTTTTTTTCCAAGCTCTGACATTCCAGAGGAGTAAGCAGTGGTCAGCCCATCACTTTCTGTATTCCTTGGATGCCCAGTGCTTTGTTGGGAAGAGATAATATTTGGAAATGAACAAATCCGGGGATGTAATTTCCTGATAGTAAAGCCCCAGAGACCCTGGTTTTGATATCCTTCCAGCACCCAAACGCAACAGAGGGAATCCTGGCGGAGCTGGAAATCGCTGTCGCTCCGTCGGTGGAATTCCTGGGAAATGGAAAGCAGCAGAAGCAGCAAGAACAGAGTTGGAAGCAGGCTCCAGCCGGGTAAGGCAGACACCAAATCCTTTGGAACTGGGCAGGGGTGGGAAGAATTAATTCTTACATTCGTAGCCCATGGATTCCTGAGCAGGATCCCGGCAGGGAAGACTGCAGGGATCAGACTGGGGACTGATCCCAGCTGGGGGCAGCGAGCCTTGGAATTGGCTGAAGGGAAGAAAGAGGGATCCTTTGAGCACAAGGATCAGCTGTCAAATGCGGAGATGGCATCAGACAATTCCTCGGGAGGGTTTAGTTCCTGGGCCAAATCGATCTCCTGCCTTGTGAAGGAGCTCAGAGATCTGGGAAGAGCCCAAGCAACGCAGGGAATGCAGTGGCAGATAAAACTGCCGGGGAACGGTGGGGAAAAGCATCCGAACAGGGGGCCTCGTTTTGTACAGGAACGATACAAAAAATTGTCCAAAAGAGCAGGAATCCAATGGGATTTTAGGTATTCCTCGGAGACCACAATCCAGTGGGAAGGCTGAGAGAAGGAAACAAAGCCTAAAAAGGCAAATGAGCCAAATCCTGCCCAAAGCCTCCAATGGCCACATTCCCTGGCATTGCTGAGGACTTCAGCCGAGCTCCAGGCAAAAGGTGAGCCCCTATGGAATCCTTTCTGGGAGACCATATCCAGCTGGGACCCTTCCTGGAGAAGGCCATGGGATATGGGTTATCCCAGGTCCAGAGAATATGTCATTTCCTTGGAAAAACACTTGGATCACTGCATCACTTTCTTGTTTTAGGCTCACCAGTCACCCGGGCTATCCAAGTCCATCCTCCCCAGCGGGGAGAGCGGGAGCACGTCCGGCCATGGAGAATTTCTGGGAGAGCCCGGGAGAAGAAAGAAGGCTCCAGCTTCACAGATCTGTGTCATAACCCATCCTGTCGGCCGCTCCTGTTTGATCCCGGTGCATTTGTCCTCTTGGATTCAACCTGAGCAGCGCTAATTGCTGGCAATGAAGCAGCCTTTGGTACTTCTTTTCCACGAAAGCTCTCCATGCTGCCCTTCAATCCTGTTGCAAACACGGGGAAAACCCAAAACTCTGTTTTTTCCCCTCTCCCCTTCACTTTGCCTCCTCTTTTCTTGCAGGCTTTGGGCTATCCAGGCTTGCATGTGGATTAGGCAGAGCAGCCTGTAAGCTCAGCTCCAGGTGGGATTGCAGCGGTGTTGGAAGCACCAGGGATTCTCCCAAGGTTTGGTGTGAGGAGCTGCATCTTGGGAGGGGCTGGGATTTTGTGCACTTCTGGGGGTTTTTTTTCCTGTTTGCCTTTTGGGCTGCCTCAGAGAAAAGGCTGAAAACCGAAGAAGCTGAGGGGGGGTTCCCAAATTCCTTTCCAGCCCTTCAGAGGGGGCACAAAGCCACGTGCAGCTGAGGAGAGGGATGTGAGGAGAATGGCAATAATGGAGCCTTGGGACTCTGCACTTCATTCTTTTCACGTGTTTGGAGGTGCAGGAAATGCCAAACCCCACAGGAATTCTGCGTCTGTAACATCGGGTGCAACCTCTTGAAACCCAAGTGCTCAGAGTGGGGTTTTCCCAAGGGTAAATCCCGATGTGACATGGCAAAGCTTCAGTGAGGATTTCCAGGCTTGACTGCACAGCTTTTGGGAAAGCTCAGTAACCAAACAAGAGCAGATTTCTGTCGGATTTGGATCAAACGTGGCGTTTAAATCTGGGACAGCTCAGCTCCCCGGGTGGGAAAGTGCTTGGAGTAGCCGAGAGCTGAGCCGTTTTTGAGAATTCCAAGCGTTGTGTCCTTACGCTCCTTAATACAGCGTTTAAATAATTGATCCTGAATGGAGACAGTATCAGAGGGATTTGTTAGATGGGCAGGGATGTTTTTTCACGTGGCAGTGTGTCGGGATAGTCAAGACTCCTTCCGTCAGAATTAATTGGTCTTCCTTCTTTTCCCTTTTGTTCTTTCTAGACTGTGGCTGAGTGGGGAGAATATTTGGGATAAAGAAACGAAATGCCCGAGGGAAGCTTCGTGTTCCCGTGGGGATGCTTTAGGCGCGTGCAGCTTCTGAGCTGCACCGAAAGTTGAGGCTCCCCCGGAAGCCTTCCGAAGCTGGAAGGGCCGGGGAAGAGAATTCCAGGAGAGGTGTGGGAAGCGCTTTCTGCCAGGTCTGGACAGCACCGAGGTGGGAATGACTTCAAAGCGTTCCTTGTCCCTGTCCTGTTCCCAGCCCAGGACAAAGTTGGTGTTCCCTGAGCGGCTGCGGTTCCCTGGATGCGGCAGGAGGAGGTCTCTGCCGGGGAGTGGGAGAAATGTCCCTGCCCGGTGCCGTGTCCTTGGCGGGCAGAGAGCGCCGATCGTGGCAAGGGGGGCTTTGTGAGTGTGGAATCAATCCTAGCTCCTTTTTAAGGGGGTGTTTTAATGAGTCAATCAGCAGGGACCACTTTTAGCCAGCTTTAGTTAAGTTCCTTTTGCACAGGTTTCGTGTGGCTTTGATGGTGAAATCACCAAACCCTGAAGTTTGCCGAATTACCCCTGAAAAGCTTCAATGAACCAATCCTGAGGGAGCTGGGGATTAGATATCTGGGATCTTATGGCCCTTTGAGGCCATGTTGGGTTTACCCCCTGATTTTGGTGCCGAGGGAAACTCCAAGTTAAGAATAATCCAAATATGAAGCACTTCTGACAAAACTCAGCTTTGCAAACCTTTATTTGGGCTAAAAAAGAAAAGATGGGAATGCCCTTGGCAGAAAAGCAGCTGTGAGGCACAGCAGGCTTCAAATGCCTGTCAGCAGGAGCTCCAGGAGAAACGGCTGCTGGCTGCGGGCATCCTGGGCTTTCCAGGCAGGTTTTGTACTGGATTGCAAGGCAGTTCTCCTGCCTCTGGGGGGTGGCACCTGCATCCCACTGGAAAGGGAAAATGTGGAGAGAGCGGCAAGCGGGAAGACGGTTGCTGACGTGTGTCCTTGGATTGCAGTTCCTCCCGGTGGGTCTGTGCTGCTGGAAGTTTGAAGGAGATCAGCCTTGGAGTACGTGTGGGTTCACCTGTGGGGTTTGGGAGCGACGCTGGACATGAAATTCCAGGGATGTTCCCCTTGCTGGAGTGAGAAGCAGTGGAAGCACTTTGCTGTGTGCTTCTTCATCGCCTTCACCTCGGTCCCCTGGGGCTCCAGGTAATCCCCTCTCACGTTTGCTTTTCCAAGGGTCTCTAAATGAGGGCTTGAGCTTTGGTGCAGCTCCCTTTACAGGGAAGATCTGTTCCAGGAAAGGTCTCCTGGTCTGGACCGATGGCGTTGCAGGAAGAGCAGGAAACCCCAGAGCTCCTGTGGCTCCCTCATCTGATTTGCCTGCAGGCAGCAAGGATCATTCCCAAGTGTCATCCCCTGGCTCCGTGACTCGGGGAGGTTGTGTTCCCCCAAAGGCCAGGGGCCGCTTTGTGTTGCAGCTCACGGAAGTCCAGCTCGGTGGTGCTGGGTTTGGTTTCTGTGTGCAATGAAGGCACTAAAAAATTCCCCTCCTTCACTGGCACAGCCCTGGAGTGGGAGCAGATTCCCCTTATCCCGGAGTTATCCCGCTCCTGCCCTGGATCCCTGCGGTGCCGTGTGTTCTCCAAGCTCACAGCACTGCTGGCTCTAAACAAGAAAAACAATCCCTGTTCCTTCTCTTCTCCGTCCTTGATGTTCCCAGGCCCTGCATCTCCCTGGCTATTCCCTGTGGGAGTCTTCATCTCCATCCCACCTTATCCCGATCAAATAAGGGTCTGAGACGTGTTTAGCAGCAAATGCATTCTTGTAAAGAAAGCCAAGAGCAAAGAGCGTCCAGATGCAGAGAAGTCTTTAGAAAAGCATTCCAGACGTGCAAATGAGGGATGTGTCTTCCTGCATCTCCTGTTGTTTTTTCTCTGTCAGGTCTTGGAAGGGTTTTCTCTCAGTGATTTCCTGCAGTCCAGGTGCGTCCCTTCTTTTGTCCAAATCCAGTGCCAGAGGATCGAACAACTGACGAG
The DNA here is from genome assembly GCF_009650955.1 of Corvus moneduloides. Lineage (NCBI taxonomy): Eukaryota > Metazoa > Chordata > Aves > Passeriformes > Corvidae > Corvus > Corvus moneduloides. The sequence continues at coordinate 28,081,561 of NC_045485.1, forward strand.
TGGGGACTGGGATGAAAACGGTTCTCCTAAAATGAGGGAAACAATGCTAGAAGAGAAATGAGCATCCTTTTAATGCCTGGAATAAAAATGCTGGAAAAGGGCAATTTTATTTGATATGGTGTCTTTCTCTTTTTTTTTTCCATGGCTAAAACTGCACGGTGAGCAATCAGAGCAGAAATAGGAAATGCAGGAGTCTTGGATTCCACAGTGGGATTAACTTCCCTTTTCTGCTCTCTTTCAGGACAGGAAAAAACCACTGAACTCGCCCCATCTTTGGGACCAAGAGCTTTGGTGTTGGAGTAGGCAAAGCCAGCTAGGGCCCCCCTTGTCCTGCCCATGGTGTGGGTCAGGGACAGGCTCCTCTTCTCCTCTGGGCTGGGATGAACTGCCTAGGGAATGCTCTTTCTGACAGGCCGGTCCTAGCCCCGGCTACTGGAAATGGGCAGAGGTGAAGAGGCAAGTGCCAGAGTTCCTTGGGGATGATGGAATTGTGGTGTTTGGCTGTGCCCAGAGGGGCAGGTTGGGCATTTCTGTGTGTCTGAGGACCAGTTTGGGTGCTGGGGAGCCCGGGGAGCTGAGCTCTCAGTGCATTCCCAGCTCTCCCGGGGGTGGCAGCTGGTGCAGGGCTGGGTGACAGCCTCTGGTCGGGCTCGGGGCAGGCCCTGGCCCCGGCACAGACACGCTGGGGTGGTTTGGGGCCGCTTGGGGAGCCGTGGGAAGAAAATGAGGGATGGTGCTGGGCGGAGTGATCGGCCTGCGCTCGTGTCAGCGCAGCCGTGCAGGGCACTGGGATCTGGGTAAAACACCGGCTCTCCTGGCGTTCAGGGATGCAAGGTCTGAGGGACTGGATTTACTTGGGACTTTCCAGGACAGCAGGAGGAAGAGGAAATGTGGTGCCAGAGGTGCGTCCCATCCGGTTGCATTTCCCTCTTTCCCGTTTCCGTTTCCTCCTCAGTGCAGGTGTCCCCTGCAGCCCATGAGCACGGGGCCGGTGACAACTCCCTGTCTGTAGAGGGATTCCTTATGGAACAAGGGCAGATGACACTTGTGTGAGGCTTACGACTGTTAGAATTAGACCGGGATGGGTTAAGAAAAAGAAAACTAGAATGGTGTGTTAATCTTACTGGTCAATTAACAAATAGAATCCACACTTCTGTAAGAAAAAATACAGTGTATGGAGCATATAGAAGAAGCTGGTTTTGCCTGCTGCTGCTGCTTGGCTTTATCATGTAACCCCATTCGAACTCTGCCTTCAAGACAGCTGTGAGACTGTGAAATAAAGAACTCAGCAGAACAGCAGCCTCCTCTGCTCTTTCACCCTGGTCCGAGAAGGAAGGGTACCCTGTCAAAGGCTCAACACTTGCCTTTCTGAGTTTGTTTCTGAATTTCTACCTTTCTAATTTTGTTTCTAATTTTTTTTTTTGTTTCTAACTTTGTTTGTTTTTAACTTTCGACCTTTGGAAATTTGTTTGTTTCTTGTATTTTACCTCTTTGTTTGTTTCTAAATTTCTGCTGTTGTAACTTTGTTTCTAACTTTCTACTTTTTACATTTCATTCGTTTTTAACTTTTTACCATTCCTCCCAGCGAGGGATGTGTGCAGAATGCTAAAACCTGTTAAGTTCTTCACTTTTACATCTATAGGCAAGTGCTACTGATTTAGATGTAAATTCATTTTGAAATGAGCCAGCCCTCTCTCTCTGCTCTGTCGCATACAGGAATATAAGAAGCTGGGAATAGAGATCAGCAAGTTTTGCGAATAACGAGCCGGCGTTTTTCTGTAGGAAGGAAAGAAGCAAGCGCCTGGCCCCAGGAGCCGAGACGCTCGGGCTGCAGGAGCTGCAGAGCGCCCAGAGCCGGCTTTTCCCTCTGCTCTGTCCCTGCCCCCGGGCTGAGCTGGGCGGCGCTGCTGCCGCCTGGTGGCGAGAGCGCGGCACTGCCGCCCCCGACACGGCGCCCCGGCGCTGCTGCCGCCCGGTGCCGGCTGAGCCGAGAGGGCGGGCGGCGGCCTCGGTGGCCGCCGAGCGTGGCAAGGGCAAGGAGCGGGAGCGAGCGGGGCTGGGTCTGTCAGCGGAGGGGAGGGGCGAAGGACGGTTCGGAGCGCCGAGGGACACGGCCGTGCATGAGTGGGGCCACAGCTATGGAAAGGAGTGGGCGCCGTGCGGGGCGGTGACCGCGAGGAATGACAGCGCGGGGGGCGGGGCCGGTTTTGCCGGGCAGCAGAGGCGCGGTCGCAGCGCGACCCGGGCGGGGAGCACCGGGCGGGCACGGTCGGAATCGAGCCGCCCGCGTGTCGCTCTCAAGGAGGCGGCTCGGAAAGGAAGGCGCAGTTCCGCGCTCTCGGGACGGCGTTAAGTGACGTTTTTATTAGAACCTGCCAGGACCTTGCAGAGGGTGGTTTACACTTCCGCCACACTCAAGATGGCGGACGCACTAGGCCCCTTTGAGAGGTGTCCCTGCCGATGCCTGCCGCCGGTCGCGGAGCAGTCGCCCGCCTCCGGCGCCGCTGACCCCACCAGCCGTGTCCTCGCACCGGGAGGCACCGCGGAAAATCGCGCGGAAAGCGCGGGGCCGGCGTCGGAGTCCGGGCCGGATTCAGGCAGCCGAATAGACGCCCTTGTGAGGGGCGGCGGGGGCCCTTAAGTGTACCACACTAAAGATGGCGGCTCGACCGGAAGTGGCTTCTGCCAGCACCCAAGATGGCGGCGAAGGACGGAAGTTGCATCACCGCCACACTAAAGATGGCGGCCGTGTACGCTGTTTTCTGACCTTCTCAATATGGCGGCAGGGAAGGCCCCCCCCCCCAAGGTGCGTCTATTCGGCTGCCTGAACGCAACGCCGACGCCGACGCCAGCCCAGCGCTTGCACGCAGATTTCTGAGGCGTTTCCCGCTATGCGGACACCGACTGTGGGGTCAGCGGCGCCTGGGGCAGGCGGGAGCATTCAGGCAGTCGAATAGACGGAGCGGGGTCCTTCCGGCCGCCATCTTGAGAAGGTCGAATAGCCACATTGGTGCGGTCCCGGTGACTTCCGCCCTTCTTCGCCAGGAGCGGCAGTGGCGGGGAGCCCGGCGAGCAGCGCGGCCGGGCCGGGGGCACCGGCGCGGGTGCTCCGGGCTCGGAGGTGAGCGGGGAACGGGGACAGCCCCGAGCGGACGGTGGGGGCCGCGGGGGATCGGTATTCCGGCCCAGGGATGGGTGTCCCGGCACAGGGATGGGTGTCCAGGCACAGGGATGGGTTCCTGGACTATCTAAGAATATTATATAACGATCATACAAGGAGATCTATATAAAAAAAATCCTCCATTGTCATCCTTCTCCCAGCCCCTCTGTGTTTTCAGGATCTTGGGGGAAGAGTTTGGGTCTGGACAAGGCTCTCGGGCACAGGGTGGGATTCTTGGGGTGCAGGGCCAGGATTTGGACTCGATGCTCCCTGCGGGTCCCTTCCAGCCCAGGAAATGCTGCGATCCTGTGCCTTTGAGGGTGAAATAAAGGGGACCGGTGGAGTTTTTGCCCGCTGTGTTCACGGCCCCGCTGGCTCAGGGCGGGTTAAAGGCGCAGCTGCCCCGAGCCAGCGGGACCGGCCGGGGCTGCTCGCTCCCGGTGCTGCCGCCTTGTGGGGAGAGCCCGGCACTGCAGCCCGCACAGGCGCTGGCCGCAGGATCGGCGTGGAACAGCAGCGCAGGGAATGCTGAGGCACCCCAGGGAATGCTGAGGCGCCCCGGGGAATGCTGAGGCGCCCCAGGGAATGCTGAGGCGCCCCAGGGAATGCTGAGGCGTCCCAGGGAATGCTGAGGCTTCCCCTGCCGGGGGCACACGGCAGCAAATCCCTGATGTTGAGCAGAAAAAGGAAAGTTCTGGGTTAGTGGGAGGAGGTTTCTGGAATGGAGCTGGGACAGGTGCTGATCCACGCATGGAATCACGGGCTGGTTTGGCTTGGAAGGGACCACCAAGATCATTTACACTCTGTTTGTTGTCTGATTCCACAGCAAAGAACATCCAGAGCTGCCACCTCACCCTCACGGACAGCAGGAATGTCTTCCATAGCTCTTGTTTCGCAATGGGAATGGCTGTTGGGAGCCCTGGCAGGACCAGGTAAGAAGAGAAATGGGATCATTCTGGCTGCTGCCGAGGTGGTTTTCTGCTTTCAGGCTGTTCTTCTGATTGATCCTTTCACAGCAGTGTTCTAGGGCACATTTGAGGGTAATTCCAGGAATTTGAAACCAGATGAAAACTGGTGGGGAAAAAATGTGAACCTGATCCATTTCTGGTAATTCCAAGCTTCTCCCACAACACTGTTGTAGGGGAAAGCTGATGAAAGGGTAAAGATGCAGAGGAACAAGTGCTGTAAACCCCCCAGGCTCTCTGACAGAGCAAACCTTCCAGTAATGCCAGTACATTGCTCTGAGAGACTCTGGCATCACAAGGTTTTCCAGGAAAGCAAAACAAAGACAGAGATGAGGAAATAGGCTTCCAGTTAAGAATGGTTTGGTGGGTGTGGGAATGATTCTTGTATGTTTGATGCTTCCCTTTTTATTCCTGAATAATTTTAAAATTATTCCTTGAATAAATCATCTAAATTTGGGAATTTAAATTTGAGAGGGAAGAGTGCAACATTAATACAGGCAGAGATCATGGAATGATGGAATGGTTTGTGTTGAAAGCCCCGTCTCTGAGCCTGTTCTGCCTGTCCATCGGCCTGTCGTTGCAGGTGGACATGGAAGTGATGGAGGCGTTCAGGGAACGCTGATTGTTTTTCCCTGCCTCTGGCAGTCAGGTCATTACAAAGACTAATTGACCTCTTCCAGTGGGGAGACATTTAAACAAGAGGTGCCAAAAGAATTGGAGCTTCTGCACGATGAAATCTGCAAGTATCCAACTTAAAATCCCCCCTGGATCGTCACCGGTCCAATTTCCACAGACTGGTCGCCTTGGCCAGGAGTGTCCAATCCTGCTGTAAATGCATTGGGCCGGGGTCTCATTTTCATTTCATGTAAAGACCCTCTGGATGTCCCCCAGTCACTGGAAAGACCGGACTGGGCTCCCAGGGCAGTAATTCCAGGTGTTCTCTTCATGGGAATAGCACAGGAGCCTTCCCCTTGGCCAGAGGAGCGGCCAGTGCCTTCCTCAGTCCACAAATTCCCAGGACAGAACACAGAGAAAGCAACAGGAATATGGAAATCCTCCACAGTGGGAGATTCTGGTGCTCTGGATTAGATATTGGATTTATAACGTTAAAGGGAGGGGTTTCAAAGACTGAAATATTATGTTTTATGACTTAAACATTTTCTTAAAAGACTTTTAAAACTGTATTACAAAAGCTGCAGAAGACTCCCACACCCTGAATGGGGCCCTGAGGCCTGACACTGCTCGCTGATGAAGATAAGATAAAGTAACAACTCAGGGCTGGGGATATTCACGGAGCACAGGCTTAACACCTCCAAGATGAGGAGCACGGCCCCAGGGCTATCAGCTGCCCGGGCTCCCACCAAGGGGTGGAGGGAGGAGAGGCTTTGGGTACCTCGGAAAAGCCTGTGGTCACAGACGCAGTGACTGCCCATCCTCCAACTGTGCAGAGCCCAGCTGTGGGGTCCTCACCGGGGGGAGGAAGCTCATCCACAGCAGAAGGGGTGACATGGCCCAGCACAGGGGCCCCCAGACCCTGCCGCAGAGCACCAGAGATGATGCAACAGACCCTCAGTGTTGCAAGGGACAGTGTCAAGCCAGCCCCTGCAAGAGAGGCACGTGGGCGTTCCCACCTGGCCCAAAGTGTGCATTAACCCACGGAATTCTGCACCCTTCGGCTGTGGCAGCATGTGGCAGCGTGGCCACAGCGCCCACGGGGGACCCTCACCACCGGCAGACTGGATGGAGGGGAGCAACAAGACGTCGTTGGCACCCTCAGATGGGTGATGGGCTTCCATCCAACCCCTCTCCCTGTTTCCCCACCCCCCACGCACCCTTCTTTTTTCTGTTTCTTTCTCTCTCTTCCCTTCTCTTTGCCTCTCTTCTATTAAATAAAATACATCCATTTTTTTGGCAACAACATCTAGCCTCGTTTGGTTTTAATCTCGTTTCTGGGGATATTTTGAACCTTCTAAGTTCTTTCTGGTTTATGCACAGAGACTGAGCTTGCTTTGCTTTTCTGGGTTTAAACCGGATCGTAACAGGGCAGGTGTGGAGGGGTTTTTCTCCCTCTCCTGTTCATTAGTGTTACCACTGCTCTTGTTGCTCTCACTGTTACTGTGTGTTGTCATTAATCTCAAATGATTGTCTTGGTTTCCATTCTTAAACTGTTCTGAGCTGGAATTTTGTCTCTGGTCTCTTCCCCATCCCACGGGTGGGAGAGGGAGCAGCTGCTGGTGCCCAGCTGGGGTCCAGCTGTGGCCCCGGGCACTTCTGGGGGCTCCAAACCCGAGGGACAGGAGCGGTTTTGGGCTCACAAAAAGAGACCCAGTGCTGCGTTTCGAGGGCTCAGAAGCAGGTGCAGAGCTTAAAAGCAGAGACTAAATCCTGCATTGTCCTATTACCACAGGCCGAGGACCTAGGGTATATCACTGTGTCCCACAGCCGTAGGGAGGAGGAGGAGGAGAGAAGATCCAGCAGGCAGGAATTGTGCAGCAAGATTGATTAATTATTTTACAAACTCTTTTATAGACTTCTTTCTTCATAGTCTAATTGGACAAAGGATCAGCCTCCCCTTGGGGTGATTGGCTAAAATCCTAAAACATCCATTGTCAAAATATTTTTCTACTGTACCATAAAGAAGACTTTTCAAGATTGCAGGTGGTTTGGTTGTTTACATAATTCTGCTACCTCTTCTGTGAGACAGAAAAGTCTCTCACAGAAAATAGCAAGAAAATCCTTGCTAGCAGCATTTCTCTATCTACTAGAGTCCTGAGAACAGGCTCCTATGGCCAGAGTTGGGACTCAGAAACAGTGACTAAATCCTGTTTTCAGGGCTTGAGGAAGAGACCGAGTCCTGTGTGTTTGGGCTCACAAAGAGAAACTGAAGTGCTGCGTTTTGCTGGACCTGAATTAAAGCCCAAGTGCCGTGTTTTGATGCTCAAAGCGGGCTCTTCGGGCCAGGGCGAGTCTGTGTCTCTGAGCTCCGAGTCCTGCCTCAGGCACAACCCAAAGCCGGGCTCGCCGGCCCCACGCAGAGCTCGGGAGCAGCGACTCAGCGCCGCGTCCGGGGCTGGCGGCAGAGCCCGGGGCCGCGTCGTGGGGCCCAAGGCGGGCTCCGGGAGGGGCTCAGGGCTGAGACCGGAGCCCGGCCCGGCGCGTCGGGCCCGGCTCGGGATGCCGGGGCTGCCCGGGCGCCGGCACAGCCCCGGCTCCCCGCGGAGAGCCGGCCGGAGCAGGAGCGGCAGCGCCGAGCTCGGCCCCAGCGCCCGTCCCGGAGCGGCTCCTCCCGGTCCCGATCCCAGCCCCAATCCCGCCGGGGGAGAGGCGGCACCGCCCGGGACCCGCAGCGGCCGCCGGCACGACCCGGACCCCCGGTCCCGGGAGCGGCCCCCGTCCGGCCCCGGTGCGCGGGGCGGGTCCGGCCCGGGAGAGAGGGGCGGGGCCCGAGCGATGGTGCCGCCCCCGTGCCGGGCAGGGCGGGCCCCGGGGGCGGTCCCGGGCGGGGCCGAGCGGGGCCGGGGCGCGGTTTCAGAGGTGGCCCCGGGCCCGGCTCAGGTGCGCGGGGTCCCAGGGCGGCTGCGCAGGGCGGGGCCGAGGTGATTTAAGCCCCCGAAATCGCCCCCGCCGTCATTCGCTCCTTCAGAGCTCGGGGAGGCTGCGGCCGGGCCGGGCTCCCCCGGCGTGGCCCGGGTGAGGCCCCCGCTCCCCCTCTTTCTTCCCCCTCTTTCTCCTGCCCTTATCCTCCTCCTTCGTCCCCCGCTTATCACCTCTTTCCTACCCCCCCCCCAGTTTCTTTCTCTCTCCCCCACACCCTCCCTGTCTCTCCCAGCCCCCCACCCTCTTTCCCTGCTCCCCTGTGCATCCCCGACCCTCCCACCCCTCCTTTCTCCCCCACCCCTCCTTTCTCCCCTCTCCGTACCCCGCTCCCCAACCCGACTCCCCTCTCTTCCCCCTCCTCTGACCATCATCCCTCCCCCTCACCCGGCCTTTCCCTTCCCCCCTCGGTTCTCCCCAAACCACCCCGACTCCTCTCCCTACCCCATCTCATCCCTCCCCTTTCCCTCTTTCCCCCGCAGCCGCGGGACTCGGGGCGCCGGAGAATAAAGCCCAGAGGGCCGGAGCCCGGCGCCCCTGCCCTCGCTGGAGCCCCACACGGGCCGGGACCGCTCGGCGGGACCCCGTGGAGTACAAAAACAGCGCCGGGGCTCCGGCTTTCCACACATCACACTGGGGATCCCCTCCTCAGGAGGGGTTCCCGGGGGAGTGGTGGGTTTCGGGGAGGGTGGTGGGTTGGGGCGGGCCCCCTCCTGAGGAGGGGGTCCCGGGGGGGGTGGGTGGGTTTCGGGGAGGGTGGTGGGTTGGGGCGGGCCCCCTCCGGAGGAGGAGGTCCCGGGAGGGGGTCAGGGGTGGGCCCCCTCCGGAGGAGGGGGTCCGGGGAAGGGGGGTGGGGCGGAGGGGGGACTTTCCCCCCCTCCAGTCCCCGCCCCGCCCGCGCCCGTAAATGCCGGCGGATCCGCGCCCGCTCCGCTTTGTGCGGTGGATGCTCATCCTGCTCATCCCGGGCTGCGGCGGGACCGTCGTTCGGAGCGCTGTGCGGAGCCCGGCACCGGGGGCTGCTCCCGGCGCTGCGCCGAGCCCGAGGCGCTGAGGTGGGACCGGAAACGGGACCCGGGCCCGAGGATTCGGGGCTGGGTCCTGTCGGTGTCTGCTGGGGGTCCCGGGCCGAGCCGCTTGTCTCTCGGCGGGCGGGGTGCGGCTCCCGGGGCCGGAGAACTGAGGTGGGATTGGGGATGGCATTAGGGATCGGTATCGCCGCGGCTGGGAAGAGCCGCTCCGGGATTGGCGCTGGGGCCGAGCCCAGCGCTGCCGCTCCGGCTACGGCCAGCGCGGGGCTAGGGTCCCGCCGGAGCTCCGGCTACGCTCCCGCTACGGCCGCGGAGAGCCGGGGCCGTGCCGGTGCCGGGCCCGCCGGGAGGGCGGCGCTTCCCCGGAGCAGGCGTTGGATTGCGGCTGGAAGCGGCCGGGGCGCGGGGACCGCCCGTGCCCGCCCCGGCACCCCCAGAGGCCGCCGCTCCCTCAGCGCCGCCCGCCCTGTGGGGCGCCCCCTGGCGCAACCGGAGCGCCGGCGCTCCCGGCCCGGCCCCGCCCGCAGCCCCCGCGGGGACGCGGAGCTCCCCCAGCCCCGGCACTGCCGAGGCCGCCGCACCCTCTGCGCACAGCAGCGCCCGCCTCCCCCTGCCCCGGGGCCGCTCCCCCGGGGGCCTCCCGCCCGCCGCGCCCCCGCCCAACGAGCGCGGCTGCAGCGGGACGAGCCGCTCCCCCGGCCCGGCCGCTGGCGCCGAGGCCGCTGCTGCCGCTCCTGCTCTGACTGTGCCCGCTGTGGCGCCGGGGCCTCGCCGGGGCTCGCTTGAGCCGCTCATCCCACAACTGCCGCGTGAGACCTGATGCTCTCCTTCCTCCCCTCCCCCCGCTTTCTCTGGGGCTTGCACGCTCCAGTGCAAAAACCTCTGGCTTTAAAAGGCCAGTGAAAAATGTTTCTTCTTTATTTCCAGAGCACAGGACATCCTGAGTGGGAATGGATACACAAGGACCGCCAAGTCGAACCCTTATGTGAATGGCTCCTCTGGCGATTGAACCCACACCTGGCCATTCTCAGCACCCTGCTCCAACTAAGCCAATCTCAGCTCCTGGCAATGTCCTGCCTGGGAAAGGAATGCCAAGTGCCAGCAAGGTTCATTCCTATGCAAATACAGCTCCTTTTTTTATGCTAATGCTGCTTTACACACCAGCCCCTGCAATGGCCACAGGGCAGACCTCCATGGCCAGCACCTGATCATGGAACAACACAGGTGAGCAGTTGTGTGACAGCACTGAACTCTTCCCATAACCCTGATTTCCTGCCCTTTCTAGGATTTACCCAACAGCTGTAAAGGTGCTCGTTCCATGGCCCTTTCCAGGGAGAAATGAGCAAGGTAAGTCCTGAGGGTTCACTTGGTCTACGGCCAAAGCTCTTCTGGAGAGTGTCAGGGTTGCTCCTGCCTGCAGAGGGGCCTTTCCCACAGGTGAGTGTTCACAGCCCAAAATCCCAGGGGCTGCTGAGGCCGGGCCAACTTTTCCGGCCCAGAGCTGCACACAGCTCTCAGCGACTCCTGCTCCCTGCCAGGAGTGTTCCTTGGTGCTCCCTCCGTTGTGTCCCAGCTGGCAGGGAATGGGGGGAGGGAGAAGGCCGGGAGCCCCAGGAAGGGAAGCAGCAGCTCTTGTGCTTTGGATTTGCAGAGAGGAGCTGTGCCTGCAGTGTCCTGCCCGTGGCATGCAGCGTGCCGAACACGCATCCCAGGAACGGGCACTGGGCTGCCTAGGCAGCACTGGGATGGACATGGATAAAGGGCTGCCCGTGGCCCCTTGGCCAGGGGCCGCTCTGAACAAGCACCCGGAGATGCTTCAGCCCCGACAGACCCCACTGACACCCCAAAAATACCCCAAGGAACAGCTGGCACTGGGGAATGTCGGCACGGGCTGTTTGCAGAGGGGCTCAGACAGCAATTCCCGGTGCTGACCTCCCACACACCTGCCAGGTATGTCCCAGCCACCCAAAATGCCTTCCCTCCCAGCCTGAGGATATCATCCCTCAGCAGCGTTAAAGCCAAGGCAAGCTTCCCCCACAGCAATGAAATGCCAAGCAATGCCCTCAGAGGTGCCTTCAAATGAAAGGTCAGAGTCAGAGAAATCGCTTTGGATTGAGTTGGGAGATTTTGGGGAGCTAGCTGGAACTGCACAACTGATGGAAAGCTTTCCCAGGTGGCTCCCACTGCAGGCGCCCTGAAGGCGGGGATGTGCATCCCTTTCCCGAGGGGAAAAGAACTTGCAGAGGCCACTCCTGAGGCTCTGGAATGAAATCAGCTCCTGCAGGGAGAGAAGGGCACAGGGGCTGCCTCAGCACGGGCTGGGAGCGTGTCCAGCCAGCGCCTTCTCCTGCTTTAAAATATCACCTGGAGCTCCAGCTCGGGGGGTGCAGGCAGCTGAATTCCAGGGAACTCTGTCAGGTGCCCCCAGGGACATGGGGGGGCTGGGGGATGAGGGTTACAAACAGCAAATTCTATGGAACATGAAGCTGTCCTTGCCCTGACCCTGCTGAGCTTCCCTGGAAGCTCTGCTGGTTCCTGACACACCTGGTGTTAAATAGGCAGCTCTGCATGGGAATATCCATGCTCCAGGAGGCACTGGGAGGCTATTCCAGTGGCAATTCAGCAGGGAATTCAGGGCTTTGGGTAGAATTCATCTGAACTAGCAAAGCTGAACCCCAAATCTGGGCACCACACAGGGAACAATCTTTGTGCTGCCCTGGCAGCCAAAGCCCCTGGGCTGGGAAATTTCAGCAGGCAAATGGATGGAATGATCCAAATGCCAGCATCCCCCAAAGGGAGAATGCTATCGCCTCCCTTTGCTCCCAAAGTGTCCACTGTGTTCCCCACAGGTGCCCTGGGGATGCCAGGGAGGTGCCTTTGCCCACAGTGCCTTTCTCCTGCCCCTCTCCAGCCCGAGGCCTCTTCTCCCTTCCCTGCCAGCTGCTGCCAAGGAAGGAGGACACAGTGAGTCCTGAGTTTACCTCAACATAGTCCTTCCCTCACCTTGAGATGACCTGAGATTTTACCCCCAAAATGTCCCCATCTGTCTCCTTCTGAGTTCCTCATTTTTTACAAGGAAGCATTCTTTCTCTGCTCTGGAGATTACCACAAGATTTGCCCCCAAAACTTTCCCCACCTGTCCACTACCTCTTTCCTCATTTCCACCTCAATCTTTTCATTCTTTGCCCTACAGATGCTTTCAATTTTTACCCCTCCGAACTTCCCTACCTGTCCATAACCGATTACCTCAGTTTACCCCATCAAGTGCATTCTCTCTGCTACAGATCACCTCAGATTTTACCCCCAAAATTTTCCGTACGTCTCCACCACTGAGTACTTTATTTTTACCTCCAAATACTCATTTTCTACCATGGAGATTCCCTCAAGTTTTACCCCCCAGATTTACCCACCTGTCCACAGCAATTCCCTCAGTTTACCTCAGGATGTTCCTGCTCTGTCCTAGAGATGACCTCACATTTTACCCCCTCAGTTTTCCCTACCTGCCCAATTCTGATCACCTCCTTTTTACCTCAAAACACGAGTTCTTTCTTCTACAGATGAACTCGGATTTTATTACCAAAATGTCTATTTTGTCCCCTGTACACTGACTAGATTTTAAAACCAAAACCATGCAGGTTATGTGTCTTACCCCCAAAATGTTCATTCTGTCCCCTACAAATTAGCTCAGATTTTTTCTCAAAACCACTTATGGTTCCTACATAATTACCTCAGGGTTTGCCCCCCACATTCTACCTCATCTTGACTACTGATCACCTCATTGCTTCCTCAATATGTTCATTCTTTGCCCTACAGATCTTCCCAAGTTTTACACCCGAAATTTCCTTGCCTAGCCCCAGTGACTGCCTCAGTTTATGTCAGTGGTCACACTCTCCCTAGAGATTACCTCAAGTTTAACCCCCAAAATTTTCCTTACCTGTCCACAACTTATTACCTCATTTTTACCTAAAAAGATTCATTCTCAACCTTTAGATTATTTCAAGTTTGACCCCCCAAAATTCCCCTACCTGTCCACTACTGATTCCCTCATTCTTCCTTCAATATTTATTTCCTTTCTACCATGTAGCTTCTATCAAGATTTACCCCCAAAGTTTTCCATCTGTCTACTACTGCTTACCTCATTTTTACCTCAAAATGTTCTTTCTACAGCTTATTTAATACTATTTTTACACAAGTTTCCCTATCTGCCCACAACTGATTCCCTCATGTTACCTCAGTGTGTTCATGCTCTTCCCTAGAGATTAGCTCAGATTTAGCCCCCAAATTTTCCCCACATGCTCAGTACTCATCACCTCATTTTTCCCTCAAAGTGTTCTTTCTCTACTCGTGAGATTTTGTCAAGTTTTGCCTCCAAAATTTTCCTTATTTGTCTACTACTGAGTACCTCGTTTTTGCTCCAAAATATTCATTCTGTCCCCTACAGATTACATCAAGTTTTACCCCCCAGTTTTTCCTTCCTGTACAATATTAACTCTCTTCCACCCCAAAAATGTGCATTCTCTCCCCTAAACATCACCTCAGCTTTTCCCTCAAAAATGCCACCTCGCTCCCCTCGACATCCCCTCCCATTTTCCTACACAAACAATTCTTGTGTCCCCTCTCAGTCACCCCAGGTTTTCAGCTAAAAATGTCTCCTCTGTCCCCTCGAAGTTATCCCAGGTTTTCCCAGTGAGGAGCTGCAAGGAATTCAGGCAGGGCCAATGACACCAGGGAACAGCTGTAAATTCAGAGGCAGAGAGAGAAGATCTACCAGGAAAGGGGAAAGGTTCAGAAAACATTTCTGCAATCAATTAATTAATAATTATTTCCAGTTCCCCACTGAGAAGAACACAACCTCACAGCTGTTAAGGCCTGACAGTTCCCTGCAGGGAGAGCTCAGCACATGTCCACAGAGGCAATCCCAGCATCTGCAAGAAAGAAAGAAGCAGCAAAAGGTGATTGCTTCTCTTTCAAAGTTATTTCAAGTGCTCACACCCAAACCAACCTTTGCTCTTGATTTTGGCCGGGTGCATCGTGAGTGGTGGGCACAGGTCATGTCATCCATGCTGATGTGAGTGATGCTTTCTGGGGGAAATCAGCTGATTTCCAAAGTTCCCTTCCTGCCCCGTGCCTGATCTGCACAGGAGAAAACCTCTTCCAGGAAGGGATTGTGCTCCCTCTAATCCCATTTGCCCAGTCTGTTCCATGGGGATATTGCCAGCCTGGGGCAGCAGAGGCACACGCAGCTCTCAGCACTCTCTGCTCCAAGCACAGCTCTGGGCTCCTTTGCAGACTGCCTCTGCCGTGGGGTTTTCTCCAGGAGAAGCCAAGGAATTGCTCATGGAAGGGTGCAGATTACATTATCCCAAAGGGAAGCAAAGAATAAGTACTCCAGGAAGAGCCCTTGGCATCTGCTGGGCTGAGGTGGGAAGGGGACATTCATTCCCTGCAGGGCCAATACACAACAACCTCCAACCCAAAGCACTGACTGGCAGGTGGGGTCTGACAGCACCACTCTGACAAACCTCCTTGTCATTCTTCCCTGCAGTGACTTTTGCAATCGAACTCTGAAGCTGACAAGCCCAGAAGCTCTGTCCATCCACTCTGGAACGAAAGGATACTCCCAGGGATGAGGCACATTGCCAGCAAACGCTCCCAACACAGCCTGGAGGCACCGCTGGAGCTCGGGTGTGGGGCTGGGAAGGGCTGCCAGGAGCACGCAGCCCCCAGGTGGGGTGGCAGCGGCAGCAGCAAATTCCCACAGGCTGATGGCACAGCAGTGCTCACGGGAGGTGCAGGGTTAATTCTGCTCCCTGCCCTGCCCCATCCCCGCAGGAAATCTCCAAGGGGGAGAGAAACTCTCAGGGTGCCCAAAATGCAGCATCTGTCACCCTGATCCCGCTTCAACTCGGCTTGGGGGGCCAAACTCCTCCCACAGGTAAACACTGAGCTGACCTGGTCAGTCTCAAACACAGCCCCAGTTCTCACCTCCAGCCTGCTCCTGGGGCTGCTGCCACATTCCTGACAAGGAGCCCCTTTGGACAGGGCTCTCTCTGTGTCTCAGGTGCTGGGCACTGCAGGGACCAGGGCAGCCCCCTCTGGGGACAATTGGGGATTCATCCCACACTACAGGCAGGACCAGGGGCCCTCCAGTACAGGCTGGTGGGGCCAGAGCCCATTGGGTTTGGCTGCTCAAACACCAAAGCTTTTGGCAAAGATGGGACAAGTTAAGTGGGTTTTCCTGTCCTGAGAGAGAGAAGAAATTGTTGAAATTAAGCATGGAAATTAAGTCCACTGTGGAAGTCAAAGGCTCCTGGCTTTCCCACTCCTGTTCTGATTGCTCACTAGAGGGTTTTATCCATTAAAAAAATGAGGTGGCAACAAATAAAAGAGCTCTTTTTCAACATTTTTCCCCTACTTACTTTCATACATAAAAAGGATGTCCATTTTTTCTTAGTGCATTCTTTGCCTAATTTTAACAGAACTGTTTTCCTTCCAGGCCCCACTTGTGGGTTCTTCAGTCCTTTGCCATCGGACTTCGGACAAAGGAAGAGAAGGATCTGCTCCACACGGGTGTCATCCTACGGGGAACACCCCCTGTACCAGCCCCAGCCTGTGCCAAGCACACTGCCTCACTCTCCCCATTCTGGATGCTGGCTCCAATCCAGTCTGAGTTTTCCCCTGTTTTCCATGTCTAAGGACAGGAACTTGTCCTGGTCAGGGTGTAAGGCCTTAAACTGCACCTTGATGTGGGGGGCTGGGACTGGGATTCCAGCAGGGAATTCATTGTTTTACAAATAAAAATTATTCCAGGGAGCTGCTGCTTTACCACACAATGTCAGCAAAAGAGAGAAAACACCAAAGGTGTATCCAAAAACAAGGATTAAATGATTCCTCCTGCTTTTAGTGGGATCAGGGCTTATGCTGCCCTGGAATGACAAAGAACTTCTCCCTCAGCCCCCTAGAGAGCCCTCAAAAAGCCAAAGTGCAGCAGGGAAGGAAGGAAAGGCACCTGCTGGGGACAGCACAGGTCCAGCTGCTCATGGGGACTGGGAATGAGTCCGGAGCCAAAAGCACCTTCCCAGGCTGGAGGGGCTTGCTTAAAGCACCACCTCTGGGAAGCAAAGGGCTATGGAAGAAATGGAGTGGGAATTTACAATAATAATCATAATGTATCAGGAAAGAGCAACAACAGAAGCAACAATCATTCCAAGGGAGCAGGAGGGATGCTGAGCTTTAAACAAGGTTTGAGTGAGGCAGCAGCTCCTGGGAGGTCTAACCCACAGCTCCAGGTCTGCGCTTCCAGGAGCACTGCAAGCTCCTACTGCCCAGGCCCTGGCTTTGCCTCCTGCCAGTACTTGGCACCTCGGGCACGGTTGGGTGCGAGTGCTCCAGTGCTGCTGCCCAAGGGAGCAGGAAAATGGCCACTAAACCCCTTCCCACTGGGCTGGCTCCGAGCTCTGCCTGGGGAAAACATTTGGCACCCCTAGCATTTCAATGCAATCAGTTTCCATCACTTTGAAGATGCACTGAATAAACCCAGGGCACATAAGTAAACCTCTCCCCATAAGGACAGCCCCAGGGAATACGCAATTATTCCTATGCCTGGCCAAACAAACCAGCAGCCAGGTTTTGGGGAGAGACTCTCCTTCCCTGGCTGTGAAACACTTGCAGAGGCTTTGGAGTTCATACAAGCTTGTCAGGATTTGGATACTTCATTTAAATTCCATTCAGATACTGGCATGGAAGTGTCCTAAAGGCACCTCCACTCAGACTTTAATTTTAAGCCCTCTACCACCAAAGAATTTAGATGTTCTTTTCTTAGGAACACCCCACCTCTGCTTCTCTAGATGTCTCCATGTGGGACATAAATTAAATGTAGACAAATTTTAGAATGCAGCTTCCAAGTCAAGTTACCTGCTAGGAAATTACTCCAGCTCTCTGGCACCTTGGGCTGTTTTAAACACAGCCTGGCCCTTCATGGCTGAGGCTCTGAGCTACACAACTTGTGAGCTGGCAAGTAGCAGCAGCTGAGGTCTCATCCCAGCTGTACACAAAAACAGGGAGTGGGGGCTGCACTTGGATACATGCAGGCAGGGTTGGGCCCCTTCTGAAAGCTTCAATCCCTGTTTTTCAGAGATTCAATCAGGGATAATGACATTTTCGCAAAGCTCTCTTAAGGCACGTGAAAACCCGAGTAAGAAAATGGAATCAAACCCTTTGTTCCACTGGCCTCACGCCCCAAATTCCAACGGGACAGACAAGTCCCTCTCCTCACAAGGCAACGTCTCCTACCTGGATCTGTGCCTTCCCCAGTCTTTGGTGGCCGCTGTCTCCATCCTCCCACACCTCCTCATCTTCCTCCTCAGCAGGCCTGGCTTCCTCATCCTGCAGAGCAAGCACAGGGACACTCACCAGCCTGCTCATCCCAAACCTCGGCAGCAGGGATGGACTGCTGGGACCCCCTGGACAGTCACCCCTCTGCTGGGCACCATCCCTGCTCTGCAGTCCATTCCCGTTCCTGGCCTGGCATCTCCTTTGAACGGGACGTTAAACCACAACCACTTGCTCTGCTGGGTTTTGGGACATCAGAGACTCCCCCCCAAGGCAGTGGACAAAGCTCCTGTTCCCACACCCTCTGCCTCCCAAAGCCCTGCTAGGGCCAGGCAGAGCAAGGGAAACCCCTCAGTTCCTGCTGAAAATTTCCTCTTGTGCCCGTAAACCCAGGGAAATCGTGGCTGCCCCATCCCTGGAAGTGTTCAAGGCCAGGCTGGCCGCAGCTTGGAGCACCCTGTGGATGGAATGAGGTGATCCTTAAGGTCCCTTCCCACCCAAACTATTCTGCCATTCCAGGATGAGTCTGTGATCTCTCCCTGCGTTTATTTTGCATCGTTTCCTCTCTAATCTGAATTCCCAAATCGAAATGATTTTTTAAAGAAATCATTTTAAATTATCCCAGGAATAAAAAGGGGTGCATCAAACATACAAGAATCATTCCTACCTCCATCAAATCATTATTAATTGGAAGCCTATTTCCTCATCTCTGTCCTTAGTTTTCCTTTCCTAGGAAACCTTATGATCCCACAGTTTCTCCAAGAAATTTACTGGGATTGCAGAAAGGTTTGCTTTGTCAGGGAGGCAGGGGGGGTTTACAACACATGTTCCTCTGCATCTTTATCCTTTCACCAGCTTTCCCCTGTAATGGTGCTGCAAGAGAAGTTCAGAATTACTAGAAATTGATCAGGTTCACCTTTTTTCCTCATTCTTTTCCAACTACTTCAAAATTCTTGGAATTATCCTCAAATGAGGCCTAGCAAGCTACTGTGAAAACATCAATCAGAGGAACATCTTGAAAAGAGAAAACCACATCCAGCAGCAGCCAAAACAATGCCATTGCTATTCTTACCTGGTCTCCAGGTGCTCCTGCCAGAGCTCCCAACACCCACTGCCATTCCATGAGGGTGAGGAGGCAG
The DNA here is from genome assembly GCF_009650955.1 of Corvus moneduloides. NCBI lineage: Eukaryota > Metazoa > Chordata > Aves > Passeriformes > Corvidae > Corvus > Corvus moneduloides. The sequence continues at coordinate 28,099,781 of NC_045485.1, forward strand.
TTTTGGACGTGTTCTTTGCCACGGGATGGGATAACAGAGCCCAGAGGGTCTTTGTGTCCCTTCCAAGCCACCCCATGATTCCATGATACCATCAGCAGCTATACCAATTCCATTCTGGAAAGCCCAGTTCCATTCCTCCCATCAACTCAGAATTTCTCCCTTCCTCTCTCTGCTCCACATCAGGCATGTGTTGCCACGTGCCACAGCCATGGGATGCCTCAGCATTGCCTGGGAATGCCACTCAAGGCTGCCCTTGTGGCCTCAGCGCTCCAAAATGCCCAGCTGGCTCCCGTTCCAGTCGGGAATGTCCCAAACAGCAGCGTGGGGTGTGCCCTCTGCCATCCCACCATTGGGGCAGCTCCCATAGAATGTGACCGACTTACTGGGTTTGGAATTCCTGGCTTAAAAGTCAGATGGTGGAATATCCTCTCCTGGGAATATCCAGAAGACCAGAAGGCTCCCTGGAAGCCACAGGTCAGGGACAGAGTCAGATGAACGATCCTGAACTGGTTTTCAGGGGATGCATCCCCAGCCTGTGGTTGCAAAAACTCCAGAGCTGTTCCTTCCCCTTGGGACAGCCAGGGAAAACATCCCCAGCATGGATTTCTGACAGGAAAAACCTCACTGCTCCAGGCTACTTGGCTCCTCCCAAATCCAGGCCAGCACTCCAACAGGCTCTAAAGACAAAACAACAGCAAAGACCATCTCAGGGCACACGCCACGAGCTGGGCGTCACATTCCTCACTGGAACTGGGCTGTTCCCACATCCCTGTGACAGTCGGGAGCATCCCCCATTCCTCGCTCTTCCATTCAGGAGAAAGAGACAACAGAGCTGTCAAACAGCCAGTGTGTAACCCCAACAATCCAGGGAAAACCACCTTGCTCTGGGGAGAAACATCATGCCCAGTTATGGAAAAAACCAAAGAGCAGTACTGGAAACACTCCCAGGCATGGAGGCTCCCAGCTCCGGAAATGCAGCTCACAGGCTTCTTCCCATGGGAACTCCAATCTTGCCCGGGACTGGGCTCAGGGAGAAAGTCCTGCCCATTCCACCACTCTGGCACAGACACCCCAGGAAGGTGTCCCTGACCATGGCAAGGGGCTGAACAGAATGGTCTGTAAGGTTCTTCCCAGCACAGACCATTCCAGGAGTTTAAGGTGGATTTGAGCAGCTCCTGGGGACATGAACACCACCCACACCTCCCACCTGGCTCAGCCCAGAGTCTATCCAGCACTCACAGAGAGCTGCTGGGAGCTGAAATTCTCCCTGCTCCCCCTGCCTGGGAAACCCTGCCTCCGGCTCCTGGGAAAGAGGAGCTGCATCCTGCTGGGTGCCCCTGGCTCTGGGCAGCTGCCGCCTTCAGGCGGGGGGATGGCTCGGGCAGCTCCGGTGACTGTTCCACCTCGATGATTTTGTGTTTTCCTGCATTTCCCTGGGCTGGAGGGGAGCAGAGGGTGCGGTGGGAGTGCAGGAAGGCAGCGGCGGGGAGGGCAAGGAGCGCGGCCGGGCACCGCATGGCGCAGGGGGGCTTCTGCTGGCAGTGGAGGGGCGCGACCCATACGGAGGCGTCCCCGCCGCTGCCGGCCACTGCCCACGGGGCTCCTGCCCGCCCCCGGCGCCACTGACCCCACACCCCGTGTCCCCACACTGGGAACCACCATGGAAAATCATGCTGGAACCTCTAATCCTGAGCCCGAGCCTTGACCTTTTACCCCCTGACCTTTGACCCCTTGACCCATTCCTTGACAACCCGACCTTTGATCCCTGACCCCTGACCATCCACCTTTACACCTTGAGCCCTGACCTTTGACACCCCCAACCTTAGCCCTTTGACCCTTACCTTTTGACCCATGACACCTGACCCCATGACCTTTGACCCCCCCTGAGCCCTGTGACCTTTGCCCCAACCTTCTACATGTGACCTCTGTGCTTTGACATTGACCACCTTGACCTTTGACCCCTGGACTTTGACCTTTGATTCCCTGACCCCCCAACCTTTGCCCTGACTTTTGTCCCTTTATCCCCTAACCTTTAACCCACTCTACTTTATACCCCTCACTGCTATTGCTGCCTGGAACCCCTCACTCCTGCTCTACACGCCCCAGCCCCCAACCCGTACTTGTCACTCTCCAGCCTGCAGATGTCATCCCTACCTTTTTGGTGTGGGGCTTGGCCTCCTCTGAGGGTTCCAGGGTTATCCCAGCACCAGGGTTACTGAGCTGTGCTGCAGTGAGGGTTCCAGGGTTGCTGCATTGTGCTGCTGGTGGGGGGAAAATGGTGCTGTTAGGGGTGGTGTAAGGGCTGGTGCACTTTTTCCCTGTATTCCTAACCTCCACTGTGTACTCTCCACCCTGTTAGGGAGGCTGTTTGTTTGGCTGCACCCAAACCTTGGCGATGAACATCGCCTCACAGACAGGACGGGACCAAGGAAAAACAAAACCCAGATGGGGGAAAAAAAAACCTCACAGCTGGCTGTTTTCTTATTATAAAGTTAAAAATCAGTTGAAAAAACTGAAAGGCAAAAATCAAACACACAAGGTTAGAACCAGTCAACACACACGCTCTCACAGACTGACACACGCAGACACAGACAGACACACACTCTCACGGACCGACACCCCTTCTTCAGCTTACACACTGACTGCAGCCCTTACTCACAACACTCCACTGATGAAGACGCTTCAACACATCTTCCAACTGCTGCTCCCTGACGTGGAAGGGCAGATTCTGGGAAAAGCGGTAGCATCGGTGACTGCAGGGATCGGAATCGGCCTTGGGGACCTGCAAGACAACATGAGGCAGTCTACAAGTAGCTGACAGCTCGGAGTTATCCCCATACACCAGGCCCATAAGTTTTCTACACAAAAGCCCACAGACAAGAAATGAACCACAAAGCTTTACAACTGTTCAACCCAGCCATGACTCTGCGTGCCAGGGCAGGGTAGCTCCAAGTGTAAGCACACCAAATAGAAGCAAAGATGACACGAGGACTTGAGATAACTCTCCAGAAGATAAATTCTAGACCTGATATGCTTTGAGGCAATGGAACCTATGGAACTACCACAGTGAGGAGGGTCTAATACACTTCATTGAGAAGTCCATGGCCCATGAAAAAAAGATACTACCAAAAGTGAGAAGGAAGATGGATGAGAACATCTTGTGTACTTCTTCTGCTCTCCAAAAGCAAAACTGTAAAGATGCCGGAATGAGCCCGATCCGGGAAAGTACGCGAGCAGAGATCCCCACTGCCGCTACGGCTCAGAACGAGGCCGATAAAGCACCGAGACGTAACAAAGCCCTGTGACACAGGAGAGGATGGACACAAACTACAGAACACAGACACAAATGACATAACACAGACACGAGCTGAACCTGCCCAGCAATGGGCACAAGATTGCTAGAGCAAGATGAGCCAGAGGCTGGCGATGCCAAAGGAAAGAAGGCTCTATGGCAACAGCACGCGACAGTGAAACATAACTCCTTCCAAGAAGCCAGTGCCAAAGCTGCTAAGAGGATGCTTGAGAAGCTCAGCAGGCCTAGAGAAGGAGGCAATGACTGCCAGGTGATACAAAGGGATCCCTAGGGAAGGACTCTGCCACCAAAGGCTGAAGTGACGTTGCAAAACGTGACCAACCAGCAAGTGGCCAAGATGCCCACGGGCAGCTATGCCAGCGAGTAGGTAAAATGGAGACCGTGGCAATCGTGCCAGACCCGAAGGCGAGCTCCTCGGGCAAAAAGATCCACGATGACGTCGAGACTCAAAGGCCGATGACAGAGATGGGTGGGAACTGCCCTGCCCAGCAAAGGCTCAGGTGATGCTGAGGAGAAACCCTCTCCCTTTACTTCCAAGGGGCCCTCCCACAACAGCCCTCTCCTCTAAACTAACTTCCAGTTGCCTCCTGGAACTCCAAAGGTCTTTCCCTTCTCCCAACCATTGCTCCCAACACTTAGCTTTCTGAAGACAAACGGACAAAATCCATCCTTGACAGGAAAAATGCATCAGCACCTCAGATGTCAATACGTTCCCCACGGTCCGCTTTGGCAGCTGCAAAAGATGGAGAACAACGAGAAAATTCAGCCTCTGACAACACACGCCAAAAGAGACCCCTTCCGCAAGGCCCCCTCCCTCGAAACTGCCAAGGCTCATCGCTTACCTGCTCTCTCCAAGCTTCAGCTCCACACCTGCTCACGGTACCTAAGACAACAAAACAGAAAACGTCACTGTTGCCCTCAAGAAGAGCATCCCCGGGCTACTCCACATCACTGCCCCAGCTCACCTCAAATCTTGATCTGACTCTGGAGGTGGCCAGGACAAACCTGCACAATGAAAAGGGACACGCTCAGCACGCTGCCATAGACCGCTGGCCTATCAGCCACCCCACCTAAATGCCAACTCACCTGCTCGCCTCTGTCCCTTGGCACGCCCAGGGCGGCAGCAGCACCTGCAGAGAAGCAAAGCAAAACCACACGAAACATGCTGAGAGACTGTGAAACCACAGCCTCCCTGCTCCAACTGAAGTACACCACACCTATACCTTAGGCTTGCACCCTCCAGCATCCGGGGCCAGGACATCCTGCAAGTGGACCACCTAAAACAGACAACAACGGATGCTTAGAGCTGCACCAAAAATTGAGACCGAGGCCATAACAACTCATTCTGTCCACCGGTCACAGCTCACCTCGCTCCATCGCCCTTGACTGCCAATATCCAGCATTACTTCCTAAAAAAAAAAAAAAAAAAAAAAAAAAAAAAAAAAAAAGACATGGAACAATGCTGTAACATGGTAGCATGACATAGCCCAGCAGGACTGCAGAGAGGGGCAGAGAGGGAAAGCTGGCCAGGATCTCGTTCCCAGCCCTGAGCAGGGGCTTTACTGGCCTGACTGTCCTGTACTACCCGAGCTCTGGGGACAATGAACCAGGCTCAGTCCCTGCCTCACCACGGCCACCGTGAAATTCTGGCACTGCAAGAGTCAGGGGAGGTTTCAGCAGTCATTTCAGCAAGGTCAGAGCTGCTCCCAGCAAAAGCTGTTCTTAGACTACTCCTGCCAGAAGAACTCAGAGTACCTGCCACTGCAGGATGTTTGTGACTTCCAGGTGGAGGAGAAGGGTGGAAACAATCCAAGATGAAGACAGAATGATGAACACAACAAAGAGGATTTCTGTATGCTCTGCACTGTTTTGTCACGTTCAGCCCTTCCTGGGCTGTTCTCTGCTTGTTGTTCTCAAGATCAACATCTCCGACTAAGGGGGGGTGATGTGAATTCCAAGGAAGTACAATTCAATTCTCCCCTAGATCTTTCCCTAAAGTACAAGATACTGATTCACCTCCCTTCCCACCAGAGTCAATCAAAGAGAATCCAAAAACGTAAATTATGATAATGCGGAATCTGGTCTCCATTAGAAAAATTAATGTAGTATTTTTTATCAGAGCTTTGGTTAAATGTAACAATGCAGGAAGTGCCTGTGCTCAGGTTATTGGAGAGTGCGAGGTTTTCTCACCGCATCAGCCCTGTCAGCTGACAAATGTGGGTGTGCACTAAGGCACAAAGCACCGACGTTTGCACACTACAGCTGGAATCTGCTATCTCCGTGTGCAGACACAACCACTGCTCATTACAGATAAACCCACAAGGGCTCCTCCAACACTGACTTAACCTGGGGAAAAAACAGCACTAAGAGGAGGAAAATAAAAAGCATGGGAGTAGTAGTTTCACCCTGACCAGCTCCATGAGATGGGCAGGAATCAGAGGATCCCCTGAGTAACTCTGAACTTGCTTTTCCTGGTCACCTTTCACAGAATCCATAGCAGCAACCCATGGACATCCTGTGTGTAGGTTTATTCCAAAACCCACTCCCAGAAACATGAGGATATTGCACCTAAAGCTGCCTCTGCCAGAGGGAAGCAAGAGCTGGGGCTGGGAGAGGAAACAGGCAGGAACTTGCTCTCAGGAGAGGCAGCACGTGGGCTGCTGGCACTGCCAGCAGGAGGACGCAGGTGGGAGCAGGTAAAATTCCAATACAAAATGCAACTGGGGAATGTGACGGTGCAGAGGCTGTAGGTTGGCAGTCTAAGACTTTGGGGTTTATCACAGCTCTGTGAAAGCACCGAATTTCGCCAGCAGGTACCATTCATCCTCCTCAGGACAAGCTTCCAAGAGTTCATCTCTCAATCTGTGCCCCAGTGTGGGCCAAGTGCTGGTGGAGCCTGGGCTGGCACCCCGAGCTCTCACCCCCAGCTGGCACCCCCAGGGCTTTCCAACGTGCCACTGCCACCCAAGCCACAATGGTGGGCCCAGCCACAGCTGGGGCCTGACGAAAGGAAGGAATGAGGAGGGACTTAGGACACAATCCTGCCCTTCAGACAGGCAGATTTACCTGTGCTCCAGTCTCAAGGGGGCTCTCAGTGGATAACTCAAGCATCCCGCGTGGGACACTGGGGCCAAGGAGCAGCTGGAGGCAGCTCTGTCACCTGGGCTACCTGTGTGTAGCCATATTTAGCAATAACTGAATTGATTGAAATAAAGGGTAAAAGCTTGACTCAGCCTGTAACTTTCACCTTTCTTTCAAGTGCAAAAAGAAGCAGAAAAATCCATTCATATTGATGCTTTCCCAGTATGTGTCTTTCAGATTCCCAGGTGTTCATCCCCTCACAGAGTTTTAGTGCTGACACAGAAGAAAGTTCTTTGTGTGCTGCCAGAAAAACGAGATCTCTCCCATTTTTTATTTTCACACCTAAAGTATGAAAACATTATCATCACACAGAAGAGTTCTGCACACTCTCCTCTGGGCAAGGGGAAGATTCCCTGATAGGCAGATTCCAATCCCTCCTGTCCATATTTATATCCCTAAGGCCTCAGGCCCTCTGTAGGTAACCACGGGGTTCCCAGGTGAGAGGAGTCACTGTGAGAACAGAATTAAACCCCAAAGCATCTCTGAGGAGACAGCGCCTGACTCTGGGAGTGCCTCCCTCTCGTGTGGAAGGTGTGGGTTACTCAGGAGTTACTCCAGGAGTTCCTACTCTGCCCAGGCCAGGCCTGCTCCGGACACTCCCCGTGCCCTCAGAGCCACAAACCCAGCTCAGGGCTGGGCTCAGAGCTCCAACACCACCAGGAATGAGCACTCCCTGAGCCCCCTGCCCTCCCAGCCCTGCTCTAGGCTGGGCAGGCACTCAGGGGCTCACTGACACCTCCAGTGTGGCTCTTTAAAGGTGGTGGCACAGGTGCTCCGCAGCAGACCTGTGCGAGACCCAACTTCTCCACGGGCAAAGAAGAACCTCCCAAAGCAGGTGACACAAAAAAGCTCTGGTGTGGCCCAGGGACTGCTCAAGGTCACAACCAAAATTAGTTCTGAGCTCAGGGTGGTGTCACTTCAGTTCCCTGCCACTGCTGCCACTTCCTGCCACCTTCAGCTTTTGCTCCAGGCACCAAAATATGAATTTTTCAAGGCCAGACCATCTAAACTATCTGAAATTGCAGCCTGGCCGATCTCGGGAGCTCCCAGACTCACTCATGAGGATGAAGTGACAGACCAGCAGTGAGCACTTCTCCCTCTTCCAGCCAAGCTGTGAATTGCTCCTCCCTCAGCTTCAGCAACCACTTTTCGTGCCAGTTCCTGAAGAGAATCTTGTGCTGAACATCCATCACTTTTTCAATGCAGAGCATTTGGCTTCATCCTCAAGCCCTAGAAATACTCAGCTAAACCAGCACTAAAACCTGATTAAACTCGCATCCTGCACAGCACAATGAACTTGGACTTGGGCAGGAATCAGAATATCTGGGAATGAAGAGAACCCAAGAGCTCGGAGAGGTTTGCTTTGCCCTTGTCCTGCCTTGGGCTCCTGGCTCTGCCCCAGCAGTTACAATAAGCAGAGCAGTGACCTCCCCTCCCCTCCTCATCAACACAAACCCCCAAAAGCAGAGTTTGTCTCTCTCAGACCCACCTTGAGCTGTGTCCGCAGGAACAACAAGGGTGTTGAAAGCAGCAACCCCACAGGACGAGGTCTTGGTGGGAAGGGACCTTAAAGCCCATCCAGTGCCACCCCTGCCAAGGGCAGGGACACTTTCCACTGTCCCACGCTGCTCCAAGCCCCAGTGTCCAGCCTGGCCTTGGACACTGCCAGGGATCCAGGGGCAGCCACAGCTGCTCTGGGCACCCTGTGCCAGGACCTGCCCACCCTCACAGTGAAGGATTTCTTCCGTGTATCTACTCCGAACTGAAGTTTAAGTATCTAAGCTCAAGTTTAGTTATTGCTGAGCCTCTGCTGAAGATAACTGTGACACCATAGTAGGAGAGAAAGGAAATAGGCCTGTAGAACAGACCACAGGCGAGTAACAAACCGAAATGATGTGGCCAAAACCAGAAGAGAAACCTCAGTCACCAAAAACTCCAGTCTATTCCTACATCCTCACCCAGGGGGACTCCAAACACGACACCGCAACTCATGCTTCTCCCAGCTCCACACACACATTGCTGGGACCTCTTGGAAGCTGCTCGAGCTCTCTCCACGTGCCAAATCTGCCCATGGCAGAGGTGCTGCTTTCCTGGCTCAGCTCCCAAGACTCAACTCTCAGTATTTCCGCCCTCAATACTGTAAATTTCTGGTGATCTGGAGCAAAGATTTCTGGCTTGCTGTGTGGCTTCTCACACAGAAACTGACCCCAGGGGCTCAGTCTCACTCTCTCCGCGTTTGACACAAGTCATAAAGCAAGAACTGCAAAGGCATTTTGAGGCAGTATCAGGGGCCTGAGACAGCTTTTGAGATCAAAGTTGAAATCTACTGTTTTCTTTCATTGCTGTTAAACTGTACTGGAGTCCTGGGGGCACTTTTGGGCGCCACAATATAAAAAAGATAAAAATCTGACAGCATCCAAAGAAGGGACATGGGGATGGGGAAGGGTGTGGAAGGACCATGAAAGAGCTGCTGAGGGCACTGGGTTTGTTCTGGTAGAGAAGTGTGAGGTCAGAACACATCGGGGCCTACAGCTCTGATCTCCGCTCCCTGGGACAGGGACAGGACCCAGGGAGCAGCTGGAGCAGGCTCAGGCTGAGATCAGGGAAAGGCTCTTCCCCCAGAGACTGCTGGGCACTGCCCAGGCTCCCCAGGGAATGGGCACGGCCCCGAGGCTGCCAGAGCTCCAGGAGCGTTTGGACAGCGCTGCCAGAGATGCCCAGGCTGGGGTTGTTGGGAGGTCTGGGCAGGGACGGGGGTGGGACTGGGCGATCCCTGTGGGTCCCTTCCAGCTCAGGATATTCCAGGATTGTCTCACTCCCGAACAGGGGAGAGTCTGCTCTCACACAGAGCTGCAAACACACTGTGCAGGAGGCAGCAAATGACAAAAATTGACATTGATACATTAATAAAGCCAAGATATTAAGCAAGCCAAAAGATAAATTTTCCCTTTTGCTCCTGACCAACAAGACCTGTCCCAGTCTCAGCACAGCCACTAAGCAACTCCAGTGTGACACCGGGACTGTCTCACACCTCGAGGCCGACACACAACAGCAGCACAGCGCCAGGAGTTTAATCACGTTTCCCTCATTAGAGGAGACAATTAAATGACCGCTCAGGCGCACAACCACTCCTGCAGAGCGCTTCACTAGACCCCGTTTTGCAAGAACTCCCCCAGGCTGCAAAGCCCCATTTGCCAGGGACCTGAGAGAAGAATTCGGTAGTTTTAAAGGAATGTCAGGAACTAGGAATACACCTGAGAGGAGTTCAGTAGCTGGGAGGGAGCCCAGGTGACAAATGAACACACAGGCCCCAGCAGAACCAGCTCATTCCAAAGACTGGCACTGAGGAAGGGCCTGGGCAGTCCCACAGGGGCAGGTGGGCACCTGCCTGCCAGCACTGGGAACACGGGAATGCTTCAAAGCACCGGCACTCCTGAGAAAATGACCAAACAAGGCCGTAATAAGGCGAGAGATGAGCTGGAGGGGGCACTGGGTCCCACACCTGCCCCTTTTCCCTTTCCACTGTACAGCATCTGCCCAGGCTGTGAGCGAGCTTTGGCACAAGCACTCAGTTCTCCCCCAAAATCCACTGAACCACTTGCTCATCTCCCGAAGAGAATCACAGGCACAGCACTGAATGCACCGGATACCCGGCTTACACCTCTCAACACTTTCTCGCTTTGTTTTGCTCATTGAAAAATGGCAAAAAAGGAAAAAAGTCAGCCCAGAGCCCAGGAACGTTAAGTGACTTTTACAAAGTCCAACACAACCCCCCCAAGGATGAGGCTTTACGCAACAGCCACCCGCTCACTCCGGGACGGGATTGTGTCCAGACCCGCGACTCTTCCCTCACTGACCTACGGCAGCAGCCGCCCGAAGCCAATTCCCCGAGCACGGCAGCCCCGCGAAGCCGCCCAGAGCCGCCGGCCGCCCCCAGAGCCCCGCAGCCCGTGCCGGTGCCGGCCCGCTCCATCCCGGAGCGGCTCCGGCGCCAAACCGGGAGAGCAAAGGGGAAGGAACAAAGCCCTGACAAAGCCAATGACCGGAACAGGATTCAATCCATCAGCGGGGAGGGCAGCGCAGCGGCCCCGCCGGCCCCGAGCCCGCCCCGAGTCCCCGTTCCAGGGAATGCCCCGGGTTGCGCTGCCCGGGGAGGGACCCCCGCCCTCCCGGGGTGTCCCCCACCGCGGGGCGCGAGCGCGGGGAAAGCCGCGGGTCCCGGCGGGAGCTGCGCCCGCAGCGGCCGATGCCGCCCTCGGGCCCGCCGCTGCCGCCCAGGGGGCGGCCGGGATGTCCCGGGAGTGCCCGGGGCGGGGACGGCGCGGCCCCGGCGCCGCCCCGGTGCCGGCGGGAGGCCAGGCCCGGCCGCGCTCACCTGTGCTGGCCGCTCCGCTAGGCCCGGACTATCTCTTGGCTGCCGCCACCGGCGAACGATGGAGGAGCCGAGGAGCCGCCGACGAGTCACGGAGTGCCGAGGGGCGGGGGGCGGACCCGGCCCGGGGGAGGGAGGGGAGGGCGGCTGCCAAGCGGGCGACCGATCCGGAGGGGTCCCGGCGCTCCATGGCGGGCCGGCGCCGGGCTGGCGGCTCGCAGGGTTCGGGCAGGGCCGCGGCTTGGCCGGGGCTGCGCTGGGCCCGGTCTCGACCCCGACCCCGATCCCGATCCCGATCCCGATCCCGATCCCGATCCCGATCCCGATCCCGGCCCCGTCCCGCCTGGCGCTTCCCGGCGGCCCCCGCCCCGATCACGTGACGCGCGGGGAACCACGTGACCCATGCGGAGCACGCGCGTAGGGGGCGTGGCGCGGGTCAGGCCCCGCCTCCCCGCGGGACAGACCGGGACAGACCGGGAAACACTGGGACAGACCGGGACACAGCGGAACGTGTGGATTCTTATGCGGGTAATGACCACGGGTGCAGCAAAGAGGAGCACGGTAACGGAGAACATGGAGATGAGAGCCACCCGGCAGTGCTCCTGCTTGTGTGAAGGGCACAGGGAAGCCACTGTGGGAATGAGAATGATGGGAACGAAGAAGGTCAAGCATTGAGCACCCCACAGCACCCACATCATGGGATTGGGAAGGTCACAGCGGCAGCAGAGCTTGCAGAGCTTTTCCATGTCCTTTTTGGCGCTGATGGCTGTCATCCAGAAGAGCACCCAGTAGCAGGAGAACGCTGACACCAGGTAAAGGAATCTCACGTACATCAGGGGCATGACAGGAGAGCAGGACACATCTTCCAGCAGGAAGAGCAGGGCAGAGGGGACCGCAAAGAGGAGGAAGATGAAGTCGGTGACAGCCAGGCTAAAGATGCTGGCAGTATGCCCTTTCCATCTGAGGAGGCAGAAGAGCCCCGTTCCCAGCCAGCCCACAGAGACAGATGAGCAGTGTCACACTGTGTATGGCCACGTCGGTGACACGTCGGTGAAATGTCTCTGCTGCGACCTGCCTGGGAAAGGAGGAGGGAGAACCTGGTGCAAAGTAAAGGGGAGAGAAAGAGGGACAAGGCTGGAGCTGTGGAAGGAAGCGGAGATGGCCAAGAGGCAGCTGAGCATTTTGCTTTCCAACTCTGTGGGGGGAAAGAAAGCGCTGTCAAATCCATCCAGGAAAACAGAGGAGAAATAGCAGGTGGTGGAAATCGCCGGCAATTTGGATTCAATTTGTCTGTCTGAACTGCAAACGCCGACAGACACCGAGCACCGCTGGACGCCTGCTGGCGTTGCGGTGTGTCCTGCTCCGGCTGCAGCCCGCCTGGCGAGACCCCCAGCAGCAGCTGCCCGGGGGCTGCGGATCGGGCAGCAGCCAATCGGAAGCATTGCAGCGTGCGGCAGCCAATAGGAGCCCTGGCTACTCCGGCAGCCAATGGAAAGCGCCGTTTCCTGAGGGACCAGGCAAAGGTCGAAGCCCCTCACAGCTGCTTCGTTTTTTGGGACATTTGTGGAAAGCTCGGAGTTCTTTTTTTTTTTCTTTAGCTTGCCTTTTCCAGGACAGGAGGGATTCCGGCGCGGGGGATATCCCGCCTCGGGCGCTTCTAGGCGGTTTTGAAGCGGGGGGAGCCCACCGCGGCAGTGGCGGGAAAAGGGGGTGCGGAGTATAAAAGGGGGCGCCGGCGTCGCGGCCCCTCAGTCGGGGGGGCGGCGGCGGCGGCGGCAGGAGCTCCGCGGGCTGGCCCGGGTGCGGGGACGCCGCCCTGTGCGGCCGAAGGCGCCGGCCCTGAGGCGCGGGGAAAGCGGCGTGGCAGTCGCGCATCGGCTCCGTCATCGGCAGCGCCGCTTCGTGCCGGTAGGGAGCGGGAGAACGCGGCGGCGGGCGGTGGGTGGTGAGTGCCGTCGGCGAGACGGGGCTTGGGCCGCCTGCGGTGTGCGATCTCCCGAGAGCAGCGGGGAGGCCCCCGGGGAGCGGCGGCGAGCGGGGCGCTGTGGGAGCCGGCGCATGTCCCCGAATGAGCCGCCCGGCGCAACGCGCGAGGTGCCAATGAAATAAAATAGAACACGGTAAAGTGCCATAGAGGAGCCGCACCTAGAGGGCTCTCCGCCCCTGCCCCGTGTCACTAAGAGAGCTGCACCCCGGGACCGTTGGGGCAGCGCTGCTGGTTAAAAAGGGGCCCGAAAAGGCTGAGAGGTGTAAAGGGAATAAAATGCTGAGCATGGTAAAAGAGGTACAATAAAGGTACTGCAGAAGTGTGGCCGCTGCCCCGTGTCACTAAAAGAGCTGCACCGGCGGGACCGTCGGGGCAGCGCTGCTGGTTCAAAAGAGCAGCACGGAAAGGCTGGGAAGTGTGAGTTGAATAAAATATTGACAAGAGGAAGTGTGAGCCGAATAAAGTATTGACAATGGTCTAAGAAATATTGTAAAGGTACTGCAGCAGGAGTGGCCGCTGCCCCGCATCACTAAAAGAGCTGCGCCGCTGGGGCAGCGCTGCTGGTTCAAAAGAGCAGCACGGGAAAGGCTGGGAAGTGTGAGCGGAATAAAATATTGACAATGGTCTAAGAAATATTGTAAAGGTACTGCAGCAGGAGTGGCCGCTGCCCCGTGTCACTAAAAGAGCTGCACCGAGGGACCGTTGGGGCAGCGCTGCTGGTTGAAAAGGGGCCGGGAAAGGTTGAGAGGTATAAAGGGAATAAAATGCTGAGCATGGTAAAAGAGGTCCAATAAAGGTACTGCAGCAGGTGTGGCCGCTGCGCTGCGTCACTGAAAGAGCTGCACCCCGGGACCGTTGGGGCAGCGCTGCTGGTTCAAAAGAGCAGCACGGGAAAGGCTGGGAAGTGTGAGCGGAATAAAATATTGACACTGGTCTAAGAAATATTCAAAAGGTACTGCAGCAGGTGTGGCCGCTGCCCCGTGTCACTAAAAGAGCTGCACCGCGGGACCGTCGGGGCAGCGCTGCTGGTAAAAAAGGGGCCCGGAAAGGCTGAGAGGTGTAAAGGGAATAAAATGCTGAGCATGGTAAAAGAGGTCCAATAAAGGTACTGCAGCAGGTGTGGCCGCTGCGCTGCGTCACTGAAAGAGGTGCACCCCGGGACCGTCGGGGCAGCGCTGCTGGTTCAAAAGAGCAGCACGGGAAAGGCTGGGAAGTGTGAGCGGAATAAAATAGTGACAATGGTCTAAGAAATATTGTAAACATACTGCAGCAGGAGTGGCCGCTGCCCCTTGTCAGTAAAAGAGCTGCACCGAGGGACCGTTGGGGCAGCGCTGCTGGTAAAAAAGAGCAGCACGGGAAAGGCTGAAAAGTGTAAAGGGAATAAAATGCTGAGCATGGTAAAAGAGGTCCAATAAAGGTACTGCAGCAGGTGTGTCCGCTGCGCCGTGTCACTAAAAGAGCTGCACCGCAGGACCGTTGGGGCAGCGCTGCTGCTTAAAAAGAGCAGCACGGGAAAGGCTGGGAAGTGTGAGCGGAATAAAATATTGACAATGGTCTAAGAAATATTGTAAAGGTACTGCAGCAGGAGTAGCCGCTGCCCCTTGTCACTAAAAGAGCTGCACCGAGGCACCTTTGGGGTGGTGTTGATGGTAAACGTGCGGCACGGGAAAGGACTGGAGGTGTGAGGGAAATAAAATATAGAGAAAGGTCTGAGAAATAATAACAGCACCGCAGCAGGAGTAGCCTCTTCCTCAGGATAAAATGAGCTGCACCGAGGCGCAGCTGGGCCAGGGGTGCTGCTTCAAAGGTGTCACGGCAAAGGTCGCATCTGTGAAGGGAATAAAATTGCGAAAAAGGTCGAAAATGCTTTAAAAGTACTGCAGCAGGAGTGGCCGCTGCCCCGTGTCACTAAAAGAGCTGCACCGAGGGACCGTCGGGGCAGCGCTGCTGCTTAAAAAGAGAAGCACGGAAAGGCTGGGAAGTGTGAGTTGAATAAAATATTGACAAGAGGAAGTGTGAGCCGAATAAAGTATTGACAATGGTCTAAGAAATATCGTAAAGGTACTGCAGCAGGAGTAGCCGCTGCCCCGCGTCACTAAAAGAGCTGCAACGAGGGACCGTTGGGGCAGCGCTGCTGGTTAAAAAGGGGCCGGGAAAGGCTGAGAGGTGTAAAGGGAATAAAATGCTGAGCATGGTAAAAGAGGTACAATAAAGGCACGGCAGCAGGAGGGGTGGCCGCTGCGCCGTGTCACTAAAAGAGCTGTACCGAGGGACCGTCGAGGCAGCGCTGCTGGTAAAAAAGAGTAGCACGGGAAAGGCTGGGAAGTGTGAGCGGAATAAAATATTGACAATGGTCTAAGAGATATTCAAAAGGTACTGCAGCAGGAGTAGCCGCTGCCCCGTGTCACTAAAAGAGCTGCACCGAGGCACCTTTGGGGTGGTGTTGATGGTAAACGTGCGGCACGGGAAAGTGTGGGTGTGAGGGAAATAAAATATAGAGAAAGGTCTGAGAAATAATAACAGCACCGCAGCAGGAGTAGCCGCTTCCTCAGGATAAAATGAGCTGCACCGAGGCGCAGCTGGGCCAGGGGTGCTGCTTCAAAGGTGTCACGGCAAAGGTCGCATCTGTGAAGGGAATAAAATTGCGAAAAAGGTCGAAAATGCTTTAAAAGTACTGCAGCAGGAGTGGCCGCTGCCCCGTGTCACTAAAAGAGCTGCACCGAGGGACCGTCGGGGCAGCGCTGCTGGTAAAAAAGGGGCCCGGAAAGGTTGAGAGGTATAAAGGGAATAAAATGCTGAGCATGGTAAAAGAGGTCCAATAAAGGTACTGCAGCAGGTGTGGCCGCTGCGCTGCGTCACTAAAAGAGCTGCACCGCGGGACCGTCGGGGCAGCGCTGCTGGTAAAAAAGAGCAGCACGGGAAAGGCTGAGCGGTGTAAAGGGAATAAAATGCTGAGCATGGTAAAAGAGGTCCAATAAAGGTACTGCAGCAGGAGGGGTGGCCGCTGCCCCTTGTCACTAAAAGAGCTTCTCCGAGGCACCGGCGGGGCTGCGCCGTTCCCGCCTCGGGCGCTTCTGGGCGGTTTTGAAGCGGGGGGAGCCCACCGCGGCAATGGCGGGAAAAGGGGAGTGCGGAGTATAAAAGGGAGCGCCGGCGTCGCGGCCCCTCAGTCGGGGGCGGCGGCGGCGGCGGCAGGAGCTCCGCGGGCTGGCCCGGGTGCGGGGACGCCGCCCTGTGCGGCCGAAGGCGCCGGCCCTGAGGCGCGGGGAAAGCGGCGTGGCAGTCGCGCATCGGCTCCGTCATCGGCAGCGCCGCTTCGTGCCGGTAGGGAGCGGGAGAACGCGGCGGCGGGCGGTGGGTGGTGAGTGCCGTCGGCGAGACGGGGCTTGGGCCGCCTGCGGTGTGCGATCTCCTGAGAGCAGCGGGGAGGCCCCCGGGGAGCGGCGGCGAGCGGGGCGCTGTGGGAGCCGGCGCATGTCCCCGAATGAGCCGCCCGGCGCAACACGCGAGGTGCCAATGAAATAAAATAGAACACGATAAAGTGCCATAGAGGAGCCGCACCTAGAGGGCTCTCCGCCCCTGCCCCGTGTCACTAAAAGAGCTGCAACGCGGGACCGTTGGGGCAGCGCTGCTGGTTAAAAAGGGGCCCGGAAAGGTTGAGAGGTATAAAGAGAATAAAATGCTGAGCATGGTAAAAGAGGTCCAATAAAGGTACTGCAGCAGGTGTGGCCGCTGCGCTGCGTCACTGAAAGAGCTGCACCGAGGGACCGTTGGGGCAGCGCTGCTGGTTCGAAAGAGCAGCACGGGAAAGGCTGGGAAGTGTGAGCGGAATAAAATAGTGAGAGTGGTCTAAGAAATATTGTAAAGGTACTGGAGGAGGGGTGGCCGCTGCGCCGTGTCACTAAAAGAGCTGCACCGCGGGACCATCGGGGCAGCGCTGCTGCTTAAAAAGAGCAGCACGGGAAAGGCTGGGAAGTGTGAGCGGAATAAAATATTGAAAATGGTCTAAGAAATAATGTAAACATACTGCACCAGGAGTGGCCGCTGCCCCGTGTCACTAAAAGAGCTGCAACGAGGGACCGTTGGGGCAGCGCTGCTGGTAAAAAAGAGCAGCAGGGGAAAGGCTGAGAGGTGTAAAGGGAATAAAATGCTGAGCATGGTAAAAGAGGTACAATAAAGGCACTACTGCTGGAGTGGCCGCTGCCCCGTGTCACTAAAAGAGCTGCACCGGCGGGACCGTCGGGGCAGCGCTGCTGCTTAAAAAGAGCAGCACGGAAAGGCTGGGAAGTGTGAGTTGAATAAAATATTAACAAGAGGAAGTGTGAGCCGAATAAAGTATTGACAATGGTCTAAGAAATATTGTAAAGGTACTGCAGCAGGAGTAGCCGCTGCCCCGCATCACTAAAAGAGCTGCACCGAGGGACCGTCGAGGCAGCGCTGCTGGTTCAAAAGAGCAGCACGGGAAAGGCTGGGAAGTGTGAGCGGA
Organism: Corvus moneduloides; assembly: GCF_009650955.1. NCBI lineage: Eukaryota > Metazoa > Chordata > Aves > Passeriformes > Corvidae > Corvus > Corvus moneduloides. Next base: position 28,117,080 of record NC_045485.1, read on the forward strand.
ATAAAATATTGACACTGGTCTAAGAAATATTGTAAAGGTACTGCAGCAGGAATGGCCGCTGCCCCGTGTCACTAAAAGAGCTGCAACGAGGGACCGTTGGGGCAGCGCTGCTGGTTAAAAAGGGGCCGGGAAAGGCTGAGAAGTGTAAAGGGAATAAAATGCTGAGCATGGTAAAAGAGGTCCAATAAAGGTACTGCAGCAGGTGTGGCCGCTGCGCCGTGTCACTAAAAGAGCTGCACCGTGGGACCGTTGGGGCAGCGCTGCTGGTTCAAAAGAGCAGCACGGGAAAGGCTGGGAAGTGTGAGCGGAATAAAATATTGACAATGGTCTAAGAAATATTCAAAAGGTACTGCAGCAGGAGTGGCCGCGGCCCCGTGTCACTAAAAGAGCTGCACCGAGGCACCTTTGGGGTGGTGTTGATGGTAAACGTGCGGCACGGGAAAGGACTGGAGGTGTGAGGGAAATAAAATATAGAGAAAGGTCTGAGAAATAATAACAGCACCGCAGCAGGAGTAGCCTCTTCCTCAGGATAAAATGAGCTGCACCGAGGCGCAGCTGGGCCAGGGGTGCTGCTTCAAAGGTGTCACGGCAAAGGTCGCATCTGTGAAGGGAATAAAATTGCGAAAAAGGTCGAAAATGCTTTAAAAGTACTGCAGCAGGAGTGGCCGCTGCCCCGTGTCACTAAAAGAGCTGCACCGAGGGACCGTCGGGGCAGCGCTGCTGCTTAAAAAGAGCAGCACGGAAAGGCTGGGAAGTGTGAGTTGAATAAAATATTGACAAGAGGAAGTGTGAGCCGAATAAAGTATTGACAATGGTCTAAGAAATATTGTAAAGGTACTGCAGCAGGAGTAGCCGCTGCCCCGCGTCACTAAAAGAGCTGCAACGAGGGACCGTTGGGGCAGCGCTGCTGGTTAAAAAGGGGCCGGGAAAGGCTGAGAGGTGTAAAGGGAATAAAATGCTGAGCATGGTAAAAGAGGTCCAATAAAGGTACTGCAGCAGGTGTGGCCGCTGCGCTGCGTCACTGAAAGAGCTGCACCGAGGGACCGTTGGGGCAGCGCTGCTGGTTCGAAAGAGCAGCACGGGAAAGGCTGGGAAGTGTGAGCGGAATAAAATAGTGAGAGTGGTCTAAGAAATATTGTAAAGGTACTGGAGGAGGGGTGGCCGCTGCGCCGTGTCACTAAAAGAGCTGCACCGCGGGACCATCGGGGCAGCGCTGCTGCTTAAAAAGAGCAGCACGGGAAAGGCTGGGAAGTGTGAGCGGAATAAAATATTGAAAATGGTCTAAGAAATAATGTAAACATACTGCACCAGGAGTGGCCGCTGCCCCGTGTCACTAAAAGAGCTGCAACGAGGGACCGTTGGGGCAGCGCTGCTGGTAAAAAAGAGCAGCAGGGGAAAGGCTGAGAGATGTAAAGGGAATAAAATGCTGAGCATGGTAAAAGAGGTACAATAAAGGCACTACTGCTGGAGTGGCCGCTGCCCCGTGTCACTAAAAGAGCTGCACCGGCGGGACCGTCGGGGCAGCGCTGCTGCTTAAAAAGAGCAGCACGGAAAGGCTGGGAAGTGTGAGTTGAATAAAATATTAACAAGAGGAAGTGTGAGCCGAATAAAGTATTGACAATGGTCTAAGAAATATTGTAAAGGTACTGCAGCAGGAGTAGCCGCTGCCCCGCATCACTAAAAGAGCTGCACCGAGGGACCGTCGAGGCAGCGCTGCTGGTTCAAAAGAGCAGCACGGGAAAGGCTGGGAAGTGTGAGCGGAATAAAATATTGACACTGGTCTAAGAAATATTGTAAAGGTACTGCAGCAGGAATGGCCGCTGCCCCGTGTCACTAAAAGAGCTGCACCGAGGGACCGTTGGGGCAGCGCTGCTGGTTAAAAAGGGGCCGGGAAAGGCTGAGAGGTGTAAAGGGAATAAAATGCTGAGCATGGTAAAAGAGGTCCAATAAAGGTACTGCAGCAGGTGTGGCCGCTGCCCCGCATCACTAAAAGAGCTGCACCGCGGGACCGTCGGGGCAGCGCTGCTGGTTCAAAAGAGCAGCACGGGAAAGGCTGGGAAGTGTGAGCGGAATAAAATATTGACAATGGTCTAAGAAATATTCAAAAGGTACTGCAGCAGGTGTGGCCGCTGCCCCGTGTCACTAAAAGAGCTGCACCGAGGCACCTTTGGGGTGGTGTTGATGGTAAACGTGCGGCACGGGAAAGGACTGGAGGTGTGAGGGAAATAAAATATAGAGAAAGGTCTGAGAAATAATAACAGCACCGCAGCAGGAGTAGCCTCTTCCTCAGGATAAAATGAGCTGCACCGAGGCGCAGCTGGGCCAGGGGTGCTGCTTCAAAGGTGTCACGGCAAAGGTCGCATCTGTGAAGGGAATAAAATTGTAAAAAAGGTCGAAAATGCTTTAAAAGTACTGCAGCAGGAGTGGCCGCTGCCCCGTGTCACTAAAAGAGCTGCACCGCGGGACCGTCGGGGCAGCGCTGCTGCTTAAAAAGAGCAGCACGGGAAAGGCTGAGCGGTGTAAAGGGAATAAAATGCTGAGCACGGTAAAAGAGGTACAATAAAGGTACTGCAGCAGGAGGGGTGGCCGCTGCCCCTTGTCACTAAAAGAGCTTCTCCGAGGCACCGGCGGGGCTGCGCCGTTCCCGCCTCGGGCGCTTCTGGGCGGTTTTGAGGCAGGGGGAGCCCACCGCGGCAGTGGCGGGAAAAGGGGAGTGCGGAGTATATAAGGGGGCGCCGGCGTCGCGGCCCCTCAGTCGGGGGGCGGCGGCGGCGGCGGCAGGAGCTCCGCGGGCTGGCCCGGGTGCGGGGACGCCGCCCTGTGCGGCCGAAGGCGCCGGCCCTGAGGCGCGGGGAAAGCGGCGTGGCAGTCGCGCATCGGCTCCGTCATCGGCAGCGCCGCTTCGTGCCGGTAGGGAGCGGGAGAACGCGGCGGCGGGCGGTGGGTGGTGAGTGCCGTCGGCGAGACGGGGCTTGGGCCGCCTGCGGTGTGCGATCTCCCGAGAGCAGCGGGGAGGCCCCCGGGGAGCGGCGGCGAGCGGGGCGCTGTGGCAGCCGGCGCATGTCCCCGAATGAGCCGCCCGGCGCAACGCGCGAGGTGCCAATGAAATAAAATAGAACACGATAAAGTGCCATAGAGGAGCCGCACCTAGAGGGCTCTCCGCCCCTGCCCCGTGTCACTAAGAGAGCTGCACCCCGGGACCGTCGGGGCGGCGCTGCTGGTTAAAAAGAGCAGTACGGGAAAGGCTGGGAAATGTGAGCGGAATAAAATATTGACACTGGTCTAAGAAATATTGTAAAGGTACTGCAGCAGGGGTGGCCGCTGCCCCGTGTCAGTAAAAGAGCTGCACCGCGGGACCGTCGGGGCAGCGCTGCTGGTTCAAAAGAGCAGCACGGAAAGGCTGGGAAGTGTGAGTTGAATAAAATATTAACAAGAGGAAGTGTGAGCCGAATAAAGTATTGACAATGGTCTAAGAAATATTGTAAAGGTACTGCAGCAGGAGTAGCCGCTGCCCCGCATCACTAAAAGAGCTGCACCGAGGGACCGTCGAGGCAGCGCTGCTGGTTCAAAAGAGCAGCACGGGAAAGGCTGGGAAGTGTGAGCGGAATAAAATATTGACAGTGGTCTAAGAAATATTGTAAAGGTACTGCAGCAGGAATGGCCGCTGCCCCGTGTCACTAAAAGAGCTGCACCGAGGGACCGTTGGGGCAGCGCTGCTGGTTAAAAAGGGGCCGGGAAAGGCTGAGAGGTGTAAAGGGAATAAAATGCTGAGCATGGTAAAAGAGGTCCAATAAAGGTACTGCAGCAGGTGTGGCCGCTGCCCCGTGTCACTAAAAGAGCTGCACCGGCGGGACCGTCGGGGCAGCGCTGCTGCTTAAAAAGAGCAGCACGGAAAGGCTGGGAAGTGTGAGTTGAATAAAATATTGACAAGAGGAAGTGTGAGCCGAATAAAGTATTGACAATGGTCTAAGAAATATTGTAAAGGTACTGCAGCAGGTGTGGCCGCTGCCCCGCATCACTAAAAGAGCTGCACCGAGGGACCGTCGGGGCAGCGCTGCTGGTTCAAAAGAGCAGCACGGGAAAGGCTGGGAAGTGTGAGCGGAATAAAATATTGACACTGGTCTAAGAAATATTGTAAAGGTACTGCAGCAGGAGTGGCCGCTGCCCCGTGTCACTAAAAGAGCTGCACCGAGGGACCGTTGGGGCAGCGCTGCTCGTTAAAAAGGGGCCCGGAAAGGCTGAGAGGTATAAAGGGAATAAAATGCTGAGCATGGTAAAAGAGGTCCAATAAAGGTACTGCAGCAGGTGTGGCCGCTGCGCTGCGTCACTGAAAGAGCTGCACCGGCGGGACCGTCGGGGCAGCGCTGCTGCTTAAAAAGAGCAGTACGGGAAAGGCTGGGAAATGTGAGCGGAATAAAATATTGAGAGTGGTCTAAGAAATATTGTAAAGGTACTGCAGCAGGGGTGGCCGCTGCCCCGTGTCAGTAAAAGAGCTGCACCGTGGGACCTTCGGGGCAGCGCTTCTGGTTAAAAAGAGCAGCACGGGGAAGGCTGGGAAGTGTGAGCGGAATAAAATATTGACAATGGTCTAAGAAATATTGTAAAGGTACTGCAGCAGGGGTGGCCGCTGCCCCGTGTCACTAAAAGAGCTGCACCGCGGGACCGTCGGGGCAGCGCTGCTGGTAAAAAAGAGTAGCACGGGAAAGGCTGAGAGGTGTAAAGGGAATAAAATGCTGAGCATGGTAAAAGAGGTCCAATAAAGGTACTGCAGCAGGTGTGACCGCTGCCCCGCATCACTAAAAGAGCTGCACCGCGGGACCGTCGGGGCAGCGCTGCTGGTTCAAAAGAGCAGCACGGGAAAGGCTGGGAAGTGTGAGCGGAATAAAATATTGAAAATGGTCTAAGAAATATTCAAAAGGTACTGCAGCAGGTGTGGCCGCTGCCCCGTGTCACTAAAAGAGCTGCACCGAGGGACCGTTGGGGCAGCGCTGCTGGTAAAAAAGAGCAGCACGGGAAAGGCTGAGAAGTGTAAAGGGAATAAAATGCTGAGCATGGTAAAAGAGGTCTAATAAAGGTACTGCAGCAGGTGTGGCCGCTGCCCCGCATCACTAAAAGAGCTGCACCGCAGGACCGTTGGGGCAGCGCTGCTGCTTAAAAAGAGCAGCACGGGAAAGGCTGGGAAGTGTGAGCGGAATAAAATATTGACACTGGTCTAAGAAATATTGTAAAGGTACTGCAGCAGGAGTAGCCGCGGCCCCTTGTCACTAAAAGAGCTGCACCGAGGCACCTTTGGGGTGGTGTTGATGGTAAACGTGCGGCACGGGAAAGGACTGGAGGTGTGAGGGAAATAAAATATAGAGAAAGGTCTGAGAAATAATAACAGCACCGCAGCAGGAGTAGCCTCTTCCTCAGGATAAAATGAGCTGCACCGAGGCGCAGCTGGGCCAGGGGTGCTGCTTCAAAGGTGTCACGGCAAAGGTCGCATCTGTGAAGGGAATAAAATTGCGAAAAAGGTCGAAAATGCTTTAAAAGTACTGCAGCAGGAGTGGCCGCTGCCCCGTGTCACTAAAAGAGCTGCACCGCGGGACCGTCGGGGCAGCGCTGCTGCTTAAAAAGAGCAGCACGGGAAAGGCTGAGCGGTGTAAAGGGAATAAAATGCTGAGCACGGTAAAAGAGGTCCAATAAAGGTACTGCAGCAGGAGGGGTGGCCGCTGCCCCTTGTCACTAAAAGAGCTTCTCCGAGGCACCGGCGGGGCTGCGCCGTTCCCGCCTCGGGCGCTTCTGGGCGGTTTTGAGGCAGGGGGAGCCCACCGCGGCAGTGGCGGGAAAAGGGGAGTGCGGAGTATAAAAGGGGGCGCCGGCGTCGCGGCCCCTCAGTCGGGGGGCGGCGGCGGCGGCGGCAGGAGCTCCGCGGGCTGGCCCGGGTGCGGGGACGCCGCCCTGTGCGGCCGAAGGCGCCGGCCCTGAGGCGCGGGGAAAGCGGCGTGGCAGTCGCGCATCGGCTCCGTCATCGGCAGCGCCGCTTCGTGCCGGTAGGGAGCGGGAGAACGCGGCGGCGGGCGGTGGGTGGTGAGTGCCGTCGGCGAGACGGGGCTTGGGCCGCCTGCGGTGTGCGATCTCCCGAGAGCAGCGGGGAGGCCCCCGGGGAGCGGCGGCGAGCGGGGCGCTGTGGGAGCCGGCGCATGTCCCCGAATGAGCCGCCCGGCGCAACGCGCGAGGTGCCAATGAAATAAAATAGAACACGATAAAGTGCCATAGAGGAGCCGCACCTAGAGGGCTCTCCGCCCCTGCCCCGTGTCACTAAGAGAGCTGCACCCCGGGACCGTCGGGGCGGCGCTGCTGGTTAAAAAGAGCAGTACGGGAAAGGCTGGGAAATGTGAGCGGAATAAAATATTGACACTGGTCTAAGAAATATTGTAAAGGTACTGCAGCAGGAGTGGCCGCTGCCCCGTGTCACTAAAAGAGCTGCACCGCGGGACCGTCGGGGTAGCGCTGCTCGTTAAAAAGGGGCCCGGAAAGGCTGAGCGGTGTAAAGGGAATAAAATGCTGAGCATGGTAAAAGAGGTACAATAAAGGTACTGCAGCAGGTGTGGCCGCTGCCCCGTGTCACTAAAAGAGCTGCACCGAGGGACCGTCGGGGCAGCGCTGCTGGTTAAAAAGGGGCCGGGAAAGGCTGAGAGGTGTAAAGGGAATAAAATGCTGAGCATGGTAAAAGAGGTCCAATAAAGGTACTGCAGCAGGTGTGGCCGCTGCCCCGTGTCACTAAAAGAGCTGCACCGGCGGGACCGTCGGGGCAGCGCTGCTGCTTAAAAAGAGCAGCACGGAAAGGCTGGGAAGTGTGAGTTGAATAAAATATTGACAAGAGGAAGTGTGAGCCGAATAAAGTATTGACAATGGTCTAAGAAATATTGTAAAGGTACTGCAGCAGGTGTGGCCGCTGCCCCGCATCACTAAAAGAGCTTCACCGAGGGACCGTCGGGGCAGCGCTGCTGGTTCGAAAGAGCAGCACGGGAAAGGCTGGGAAGTGTGAGCGGAATAAAATATTGACAGTGGTCTAAGAAATATTCAAAAGGTACTGCAGCAGGGGTGGCCGCGGCCCCGTGTCACTAAAAGAGCTGCACCGAGGCACCTTTGGGGTGGTGTTGATGGTAAACGTGCGGCACGGGAAAGGACTGGAGGTGTGAGGGAAATAAAATATAGAGAAAGGTCTGAGAAATAATAACAGCACCGCAGCAGGAGTAGCCGCTTCCTCAGGATAAAATGAGCTGCACCGAGGCGCAGCTGGGCCAGGGGTGCTGCTTCAAAGGTGTCACGGCAAAGGTCGCATCTGTGAAGGGAATAAAATTGCGAAAAAGGTCGAAAATGCTTTAAAAGTACTGCAGCAGGAGTGGCCGCTGCCCCGTGTCACTAAAAGAGCTGCACCGAGGGACCGTTGGGGCAGCGCTGCTCGTTAAAAAGGGGCCCGGAAAGGTTGAGAGGTATAAAGGGAATAAAATGCTGAGCATGGTAAAAGAGGTCCAATAAAGGTACTGCAGCAGGTGTGGCCGCTGCCCCGTGTCACTAAAAGAGCTGCACCGGCGGGACCGTCGGGGCAGCGCTGCTGCTTAAAAAGAGCAGCACGGAAAGGCTGGGAAGTGTGAGTTGAATAAAATATTGACAAGAGGAAGTGTGAGCCGAATAAAGTATTGACAATGGTCTAAGAAATATTGTAAAGGTACTGCAGCAGGAGTAGCCGCTGCCCCGCATCACTAAAAGAGCTGCGCCGCTGGGGCAGCGCTGCTGGTTCAAAAGAGCAGCACGGGAAAGGCTGGGAAGTGTGAGCGGAATAAAATATTGACACTGGTCTAAGAAATATTGTAAAGGTACTGCAGCAGGAGTGGCCGCTGCGCCGTGTCAGTAAAAGAGCTGCACCGAGGGACCGTTGGGGCAGCGCTGCTGGTAAAAAAGAGTAGCACGGGAAAGGCTGAGAGGTGTAAAGGGAATAAAATGCTGAGCACGGTAAAAGAGGTCCAATAAAGGTACTGCAGCAGGAGGGGTGGCCGCTGCCCCTTGTCACTAAAAGAGCTTCTCCGAGGCACCGGCGGGGCTGCGCCGTTCCCGCCTCGGGCGCTTCTGGGCGGTTTTGAGGCAGGGGGAGCCCACCGCGGCAGTGGCGGGAAAAGGGGAGTGCGGAGTATAAAAGGGGGCGCCGGCGTCGCGGCCCCTCAGTCGGGGGGCGGCGGCGGCGGCGGCAGGAGCTCCGCGGGCTGGCCCGGGTGCGGGGACGCCGCCCTGTGCGGCCGAAGGCGCCGGCCCTGAGGCGCGGGGAAAGCGGCGTGGCAGTCGCGCATCGGCTCCGTCATCGGCAGCGCCGCTTCGTGCCGGTAGGGAGCGGGAGAACGCGGCGGCGGGCGGTGGGTGGTGAGTGCCGTCGGCGAGACGGGGCTTGGGCCGCCTGCGGTGTGCGATCTCCCGAGAGCAGCGGGGAGGCCCCCGGGGAGCGGCGGCGAGCGGGGCGCTGTGGGAGCCGGCGCATGTCCCCGAATGAGCCGCCCGGCGCAACGCGCGAGGTGCCAATGAAATAAAATAGAACACGATAAAGTGCCATAGAGGAGCCGCACCTAGAGGGCTCTCCGCCCCTGCCCCGTGTCACTAAGAGAGCTGCACCCCGGGACCGTCGGGGCGGCGCTGCTGGTTAAAAAGAGCAGTACGGGAAAGGCTGGGAAATGTGAGCGGAATAAAATATTGACACTGGTCTAAGAAATATTGTAAAGGTACTGCAGCAGGAGTGGCCGCTGCCCCGTGTCACTAAAAGAGCTGCACCGAGGGACCGTCGGGGTAGCGCTGCTCGTTAAAAAGGGGCCCGGAAAGGCTGAGCGGTGTAAAGGGAATAAAATGCTGAGCATGGTAAAAGAGGTCCAATAAAGGTACTGCAGCAGGTGTGGCCGCTGCCCCGTGTCACTAAAAGAGCTGCACCGAGGGACCGTCGGGGCAGCGCTGCTGGTTAAAAAGGGGCCGGGAAAGGCTGAGAGGTGTAAAGGGAATAAAATGCTGAGCATGGTAAAAGAGGTCCAATAAAGGTACTGCAGCAGGTGTGGCCGCTGCCCCGTGTCACTAAAAGAGCTGCACCGGCGGGACCGTCGGGGCAGCGCTGCTGCTTA